>NW_023270454.1:24236059-24416344 GCF_011800145.1 Mirounga leonina
TTTCTTTCTTTCTTTCTTTCTTTCTTTCTTTCTTTCTTTCTTTCTTTTTTTTGAATTTTTCTTCTTTCCTTTTTTCAACCAACATCTTATCAATTCCTTTTTAAAAATATTTTTTAATTTTCATTTTTACAGTCATATTCTATCCCTTCATTGTATTAAGCCTTATTTCTTGTATATATGTATAAGTTTTTCTTACTTTAAAATTTTGGGATACAGTTTCTTCCAACAGACCAAAATATACCCTAAATCTAGTGTATGGCTTTGTTCTAGTTTCCCACTTGATCACATTCTCTCCTTTTTTTTTTTTTTTTTAATTTTTCTTCTTTCTTTTTTCAACCAAATTCTCATCTTATCAATTCCTTTTTTAAAATCTTTTTTTTAAATTTTCATCTTTACACTTATATCCCATCCCTTCATTGTATTTACCCTTATTTTTGTATATATTACAAGTTGTTCTTTCTTTAAAATTTTCGGAGGCACTTTCTTCTAACAGACAAAAAAAAAAAAAAAAGCCCAAAATCTAGTGTGTGGCTCTGTTCTATTCACCAGCCTGATCATAATCTTTTTTTTTTTTCTTCTTTCTTTTCCCCCTGGTTTTGGGTCTCTTCTGATTTGTTTAGTGTGTATTTTTCTAGGATCCTCATTATCCTTTTAGCATTTTGTTCTCTCATTCATCTGTTCTTCTCTGTACAAAATGACAAGATGGAAAACCTCACCTCAAAAAAAAGAACAAGAGGCAGTACCAACTGCCAGGGACCTAATCAATACAGACATTAGTAAGATGTCAGAACTAGAGTTCAGATGATGATTATAAAGATACTAGCTGGGCTTGAAAAAAGCATAGCATATACTAGAGAATCCCTTTCTGGAGAAATAAAAGAATTAAAGTCTAACCAAGTTGAACTCAAAAAAGCTATTAATGAGGTGCAATAAAAAATGGAGGCTCTCACTGCTAGGATAAATGAGGCGAAGAGAGAATTGATATAGAAGACCAAATGATGGAGAACAAAGAAGCTGAGATAGAGATAAACAACTACTGGATCACGAGGGGAGAATTCTAGAGATAAGTGATACCATAAGATGAAACAATATTAGAATAATTGGGATCCCAGAAGAAGAAGAAAGAGAGGGGTAGAAAGTATATTGGAGCTAATTATAGTGAGAACTTCCCTAATTTGGGGAAGGAAACAGGCATCAAAATCCAGGAAGCACAGAGAACCCCTCTCAAAATCAATAAAAATAGGTCAACACCCCCACATCTAATAGTAAAACTTACAAGTCTAAGAGACAGAGAAAATCCTGAAAGCAGCTTGGGAGAAGAGGTCGGCAACTTACAATGGTAGAAACATTAGATTGGCAGCAGACCTATCCACAGAGACCTGGCAGGCCAGAAAGGACTGACATGATAAATTCAGAGCACTACATGACAAAAATAGGCAGCCAAGAATACTATATCCAGCTAGGCTGTCATTGAAAATAGAAGGAGAGATAAAAAGGGTCCAGGACAAACAAAAACTAAAGGGATTTGCAAACACAAAACCAGCCCTACAAGAAATATTGAAAGGGGTCCTCTAAGCAAAGAGAGAGCCTAAAAGTAACATAGACCGAAAAGGAACACAGACAATATACAGTAACAGTCACCTGACAGGCAATACAATGGCACTAAATTCATATCTTTCAACAGTTACCCTGAATGTAAATGGGCTAAATGCCCCAATCAAAAGACACAGGGTATCAGATTGGATAAAAAAACAAGACCCATCGATATGCGGTCTGCAAGAGACTCATTTTAGACCCAAAGACAACCCCAGATTGAAAGTGAGGGGGTGGAAAACCATTTACCATGCTAATGGACACCAAAAGAAAGCTGGGGTGGCAATCCTTATATCAGACAAATTAGATTTTAAACCAAAGACTATAATAAGAGATGAGGAAGGATTCTATATCCTACTTAAAGGGTCTGTCCAACAAGAACATCTAACAATTGTAAATATCTATGCCCCTAACATGGGAGCAGACAATTATATAAGCCAATTAATACCAAAATCAAAGAAACACATCGACAATAATACAATAGTAGTAGGGGACTTTAACACCCCCCTCACTGAAATGGACTGATCATCTAAGCAAAAGATCAACAAGGAAATAAAGGCTTTAAATGACACACTGGACCAGATGGACTTCACAGATATATTCAGAACATTCCATCCCAGAGCAACAGAATACACATTCTTCTCTAGTGCCTATGGAACATTCTCCAGAATAGATCACATCCTGGGTCAAAAATCAGGTCTCAACCACACCAAAAGATTGGGATAATTCCCTGGGAAAATAATATTTTCAGACCACAGTGCTTTGAAACTAGAACACAATCACAAGAGGAAGGTTGGAAAGAACTCAAATACATGAAGGCTAAAGAGCATCCTACTAAAGAATGAATGGGTCAACTGGGAAATTAAAGAAGAATTTAAAAAATTCATAGAAACAAATGAACATGAAAACACAAGTGTTCAAAATCTTTGGGATGCAGCAAAGGCAGTCCTAAGAGGAAAGTAAATAGCAATACAAGCCTTTCTCAAGAAACAAGAAAGGTCTCAAATATAACCTAACCCTACACCTAAAGGAGCTGGAGAAAGAACATCAAATAAAGCCTAATCCCAGCAGGAGAAGAGAAATAATAAAGATCAGAGCAGAAATCAATGAAATAGAAACCAAAGAACAGAACAATAGAAACCAAAGATCAGAGCAGAAATCGATGAAATAAACCAAAGAACAGATCAGCAAAAGTAGGAGCTGGTTCTTTGAAAGAATTAAGGATTGATAAACCCCTGGCCAGACTTATCAAAAAGAAAAGAGAAAGGACCCAAATAAATAAAATCATGAATGAAAGAGGAGAGATCACAACCAATACCAAATAAATACAAACAATTATAAGAACATATTATGAGCAAGTGTGTGTCAAAAAATTAGACAATCATCACTTCTCGGCCTTTTGGCTAAGATCAAGTGTAGTATCTGTTCTTATCAGTTTAATATCTGATACGTCCTCTATCCGAGGACAATATATTAAATGGATTTTTGGAGCAGGGAGATGGAATAGGAGCTTGCTGCATCCACTCCACGCATTGACCTGGTATTGCAGTACTTCCAGGAACGGTACACCCCCTTGGGGGAAATAAACCGGTTTCTAAAATAAAAAAAAAATAAAAATAAAAATTAGACAATCTGTAAGAAATGGGTGCATTCCTAGATACCAAAACTGAACTAGGAAGAAATAGAAAACCTGAACAGACCCAATAACCAGTAAGGAAATTGAAGCAGTAATCAAAAATCTCCCAACAAACAAGAGCCCAGGGCCAGATGGCCTCCCAGGGGAATTCTACCAAACATTTCAAGAAGAATTAATACCTATTCTTCTGAAACTGTTCCAAAAAATAGAAATGGAAGGGAAACTTCCAAACTCATTTTATGAGGCCAGCATCACCTTGATCCCAAAACCAAAGACACCATCAAAAAGGAGAATTACAGATCAATATCCTTGATGAACATGGATGCAAAAATTCTCAACAAAATACTAGCCAATGGGATCCAACAGTACATTAAAGAATTATTCACCACGACCAAGTGGGATTTATTCCTGGGCTGCAAGGTTGGTTCAACATCTGCAAATCAATCAATGTGATACAATACATTAACAAAAGGAAAAACAAGAATCATATGATCCTCTCAGTAGATGAAAAAGCATTTGACAAAGTACAGCATCCTTTCTTGATCAAAACTCTTCAGAGTGTAGGGATAGAAGGTACATCCTCAATATCATAAAAGCCATCTATGAAAAACCCACAGCAAATATCATTCTCAATGGGGGAAAAACTGAGAGCTTTTCCCTAAAGGTCAGGAACATGTCAGGGATGTCCACTATCACCACTGCTATTCAACATAGTACTAGAAGTCCTAACCACAGCAAGCAGAAAACAAAACAAAAAAATGGCATCTGAATCAGCAACCAAGAAGTCAAACTCTCACTCTTTGCAGATGATATGATACTTTATGTGGAAAGCCAAAAAGACTCTACCCCAAAACTGCTTGAACTCATATAGGAATTCACTAAAGTGGCAGGTTATAAAATCAATGCACAGAAATCAGTGGCATTTCTATACACCAACGACAAGATAGATGAAAGAGAAACTAAGGAGTTGATCACATTTACAATTGCTCCCCAAACGATAAGATACCTAGGAATAAATCTAACCAAAGAGGCTAAGAATCTGTACTCAGAAAAGTATAGAATACTCATGAAAGAAATTGAGGAAGGCACAAAGAAATGGAAAAACATTCCATGCTCATGGCTTGGAAGAACAAATATTGTGAAAATATCTATGCTTCCTAGAGCAATTGACATATTTAATGCAATCCCTATCAAAATATCATCCACTTTTTTCAAAGAAATGGAACAAATAATCCTAAAATTTATATGGAACCAGAAAAGACCCTGAATAGCCAGAGGAAGATTGAAAAAGAAAAGCAAACATGGTGGCATCACAATTCCGGACTTCAAGCTCTATTACAAAGCTGTAATCACCAAGACAGTATGGTACTGGCACAAAAACAGACACATCGATCAATGGAACAGAATAGAGAGCCCAGAAATGCACCCTCAACTCTATGGTCAACTCATCTTCCACAAAGCAGGAAAGAATATCCAATAGAAAAAAGACAGTCTCTTCAACAAATCATGTTGGGAAAATTGGACAGCCACACGCAGAAGAATGAAACTTGACCATTTGCTTACACCACATATGAAAATAGACTCAAAATGGTTGAAAGACCTCAATGTGAGACAGGAATCCATCAAAATCCTAGAGGAGAACACAGACAGCAACCTCTTCGACCTCAGCCGCAGCAACTTCTTCCTAGAAACATCACCAAAGGCAAGGGAAGCAAGGGCAAAAATGAACTATTGGGACCTCATCAAGATAAAAAGCTTTTGCACAACAAAAGAAACAGTCAACAAAACCAAGAGACAACCGCCAGAATGGGAGAAGATATTTGCAAATGACATATCAGATAAAGGGCTAGTATCCAAAATCTATAAAGAACTTCTTAAACTCAACACTGAGAGAACAAATAATCCAGTCAAGAAATGGGCAGAAGACATGAGCAGACATTTCTGCAAAGGAGACATCCAAATGGCCAACAGACACATGAAAAAGTGTTCAACATACTCGGCATCAGGGAAATACAAATCAAAACTTCAATGAGATACCACCTCACACTAATCAGAGTGGCTAAAATTAACAAGTCAGGAAACGACAGATGTTGGGGAGGATGTGGAGAAAGGGGAACCCTCCTACACTGTTGGTGGGAATGCAAGCTGGTGCAGCCACTCTGGAAAACAGTATGGCAGTTTCTCAAAAAGATGAAAATAGAGCTACATTATGACCCAGGAATTGCACTACTGGATATGTACCCCAAAGATACAAATGCAGTGATCTGATGGGGCATGTGCACCCTAATGTTTATAGCACCAATGTCCACAATAGCCAAACTGTGGAAAGAGCCTAGATATCCATCAACAGATGAATGGATAAAGATGTGGTGTGTGTGTGTGTGTGTGTGTGTAATGGAAAACTATGCAGCCATCAAAAAGATGAAATCTTGACATTTGCAATGAGGTAGATGGAACTAGAGGGTATTATGCTGAGCAAAATAAGTCAATCATAGAAAGACAAGTATCATATGATCTCACTGATATGAGGAAATTGAGAAATAAGACAGAAGATCATAGGGGAAGGGAGGGAAAAATGAACAAGATGAAACCAGAGAAGGAGACAAGCAATAAGAGATTCCTCAGGAAACAAACTAAGGGTTGCAGGACTGGAGGGGGGTGGGAGGGATAGGGTGCCTGGGGAATGGACACTGGGGAGGTTATGTGCTAAGGTGAGCACTGTGAATTGTGTAAGACTCATGAATCACAGGCCTGTACCCCTGAAACAAATAATACATTTTATGTTAATTAAAAAAAGAGTTAATACATGTCAAGAAAGCAATGAATAAAAGGAGTTGTGTGAAGGAGATAATTCCTGTGTCAACAGAAAGGGTAGGTTAGAAATGATATTGAGGAGGGAGTATAAGGCAGAAAGTACAGCTGAGGGATGATGCAATGGCAGTGGGATGAGGCCAAGTTGAAGATTGTCAGTGTGGGGAGGAACAAGAAGGAAAGAGAGCAATGAGTCTGAAATTATTCAGGAGCCTTGCCTTACAGGATTGTGTAGGTAAATAATACAGAAGAGACAGGTTTCAGAGGAAAAATGTTCAGGTTTATACTGATTGAGTTCAAGACATAGTGCACAGTGTATTGGCTTGTCACTTCCTCATCCCTATACCAGGGTTTGAATTATGGCTCCACCACTTACTCTCTGTGATGCCATGGGCAAGTCTCTGAAATTCTGTGCCATAGTCTCCTCATCTAAAGTGAGAGTAATGATAGTGTCTACATTTTGAAGTTGTTTTCAGTATTTTCTTATATATATATGGAGAGAGAGCATGAGTGCGAGTGGCAGAAGGGACAGAGGGAGAGGGAGAGAGAGAACCCCAAGCAGGCTCCATCCATGCCCAGCATGGAGCTGAACTCGGGGCTCAATCTCAGGACCCTGAGATCATGACCTGAGCCGAAATCAAGAGTTGGACACTTAACTGACTAAGCCACCCAGGAGCCCCATAATTGTTTTCAGTATTAAATGAATTCATTGTCTATAGCTATTATTATTGTTATTATTATTTTATATGGATGCTCAACAATCCCTTATCTAATCAATCACTTTTCCCAACACAGCTTGAACAAAAAGTAGTATTTGGCATCTTTCTGAATTTGTGCCTGTGTTTAAAACTGATAAAAAGCAATAACTCTATAGTATAAAATATACATATTTAATTTGAACATATTTACTTTTTGCTAAGTAAATGATTCTGCTTTCTCAGTTCCTAATCAGAGTTATTTGATTTCTTTTATTTCTGCTTTGCTGTATAGCTGACATCCTCAGGAAACTCAGTTGGAATGGTTATACAATAAAGTCAAATTCCTCAAATTAGAATACATAGGTTTTTTTCAGAGATAGAATATAAACACTTTTTACAAAACTTTTCTCTTCCCTCTCTCTTCCCATGGTAACATGGCATATTTATAGTTCACTCTGTCACACTTCTATTAAGGCAACAAATTTTCTCTTAGCTGTTTTGTTTTGTTTTGTTTTTACTTCCCTGTAAAAAATATTTTCTTATTGCTCTTTTTTGATTTATAAATTTTAGACCTTATCTATATTTACTTGCTGCTATTATATGTTAGGATTACATATGTTATATGTTTAATACATTACATAGTAATACATTATGGTATATAAGGATTCTGTTCTGTTAACTCACCCTGCCATTTCTCCTCCCCCAAGAATTAACCTCTAGGTAATTCTATCAAATGTTAAATATAAATATTGTTAATTATAGATCAAATGATATACTCATTATCTTTCCTTTCTTTAAAACTTGTTCAACTTTTTAATATTTCACTTGTTTTGTGGTCTGTGTGCCTGAACTTAATTTTCCCTGATAATTCATAGCTCCCCATTCCCCCAGAAGTATCTTTCCCAGAGTACTCCGTCTTTCTATCCTGCTCCAATTTGGACTGTTTAGTCTTAAGCACTGTTACATATCTGTTATCCTCAGACTCTCCGATAATGTATTTAATTTTTCTTTTTTTCTAAGATTTTTATTTATTTATTTTGAGAGAGAGAGAGTATGCACACAGGAGAGGGAGTGAGCATGAGCAAGGGGGAGGAGCAGAGGCAGAGGGAGAAGCAGAGAGCCTGATGTGGGGGCTCCATATGGAGCTCCAATGGGGAACTGGATGTGGGGCTCTATCCGAGGACACTGGGATCATGACCTGAGCCCAAGGCAGACGCTTAACGGACTGAACCATCCAGGCGCCCCTCTCTGATAATGTATTTATTGCTTCCTGGATGTCATATGTTTCTCTTTTTTGCTTCTTTCTTTCCTTTTTAAGGAGTAGTCTCAAAGGAATTAGTAGGGCATTCATGGAATGAAAAACTTACAATTTTTCTGACTACTTGCTTATTGAGAATGTTTTTAATTTAACTTTTATTTGATTGACATGTTGGTTGAATATAACATTCTAAGTTAAAACTCATTTCCTTCCAGAATTTTAAAGTCTTCTCTTGTCCTCCATCATCTATTGCTGCTTTTAAAAACTCTAATATAGGGGCTCCTGGATGGCTCAGTCGGTTAAGCCTCTGCCTTCAGCACAGGCGATCAAGCCCCATGTTGCGATCTCTGTTCAGTGGGAGCCTTCTTCTCCCTCTCCAAGCCACTCCCCCTGCTTATACTCTCTCTTTGTTAGTAAATAAATAAAATCTTAAAAAAAAAAAACCAACTCTAATATAATTCTAATTCTTCCCTTTGAATTTTTCTGGGGGGTTTTGATATTTCTTTATTCATTATCTTTAGAAGCTTTTGTAGCTTCTTTTTATTCTAAAGATCTGATATCTTATATCAGTATGTGTTGGTGTTGGCATTTTTTATTTGTGGTGCTGGGGGAGTATTTGGCCACTTCGATTTGGAGGAGGATGCTCTTTAATTCTGCATAGTTCTGTGCTGGATTCTCTATGGCCAAAGCAATAGCATCACAACCACTTTCTACTCTCTCCTGTGCATGGTAGAGGAGAATGATCAAAATCCCTTCCTGAGACAGCTGTGACAGATTCCAATCTGTCAATGAGAGCCACTCCAGGGAGAGTTGCATGCACATTGGGCAAATGGTAAACTTTTTCTTTTTTTAAGATTTTATTTATTTATTTTGAGAGAGAGAGAGAGAGAGAGCGCAGAAGAGGGGGAGGGGCAGAGGGAGAGGGAGAAGCAGGGTCCCCGCTGAGCGGAGAGCCCGATGCAGGGCTCCATCCCAGGACCCCGGGATCGTGACCTGAGCCGAAGGCAGATGTTTAACCAACTGAGACACCCAGGTGCCCCAAACTCTTGAATCAGGGTGGCCAACACTAAAATCAATAGCAGTGATCCACCTTCTGTAAGATTCTTGATTTATAGTAACTACCAGGCGAAGCTTCTGAGGATCACCCACTTCGGCAGCTGAGTCTTGTGAGCAGGGAGTTGAGGCTTTCAGATGCCAGATATTGCCTGAAAATCTCCAGCCTCTGTACTTCCAGAGTAGCAGCGGATAGCAAAAGTGGTTGGGGCTCATGAGAGTTCTGAGACTCGCAGTAGGTGCATGGAGAGCTTTTGGGTATCTCATCTCCTCTTAGCCACATTTTTCCTGTACCACTGTGCCCCCTTTTAAGGGCTGTGCACATCTCTAATTTTCTGTATTGAAAAATTTACTACTTGGAATATCAAAAATAGCTTGTTTTTTCTTGAATAAGTTTGGCTAAGACACCTTCTTTTGCTGTTTCCTTGATAATCACTTTCTTTTGATTGTCGCTGCCTACACTTTTTAGAATTTCTGCTTTTCCATTAATGGAATTCTTATATTGATGCACTTTATTTATTTTCTACTTTTTCATTTCTTTATCTTTTGGTTGTACACTTAGGAAATATTTTTTTATTGTGTTCTTTCATCATTTTAGTGCTTTTCTTTATTTTAGCTCTCATCTTTTTCTTTTTTTTCTTAGACTGTGCCAGTGGAGGGGGAGCGGCAGAGGGAGAGAGAGAGAAAGAATCTTAAGCAGGCTCCATGCCCAGAGTAGAGTCCAACTTGGGGAAGGATCTCAGGACCCTGAGATCATGGCCTGAGCCAAAATCAAGAGTCAGACACTTAACCGAATGAGCCACCCACACGCCACCTACTGTCATATTTTTCATTTTGAATAGTTATTTTCTGATCTCAGATTGGTCTCCATAGCTTCCAATCTTTTATAAATGCTATATCATTTTCAGGATATTTAATTGTTACAATTTTTTTGGTGTTTACCTTCTGTTCCCTGTATGTGTCTTTATACCCTTCCTTAGTCCCCCCCCCCCCCTTTTTTAAGTTAGTGTCTGTAGTATGGGAGGCATTCCACAAATATTTGATCCTTGGATTACCATTTAAAAGTGCAAAAGCTCAATGGAAGTTGCATTGATGGGGCTGGTGAATAAATGGATTTTGATAAAAGTTGCTCAGTTACAGAGCTGTCTTTTAAAGGATCCTTAATTGCCATTATCCAGAGAACTTTCTTGGCACTTAGTTTTGTTGGAGAATAATTGTCTCTTCTCCCCCAGGGGCTAATACTGGCTAGAAATTTTCTGTGAGTTAGAAAGGGGAAGCCTGGGGTCCTTGTTGTGAAATGTGCCAAATTTAATAAATCTCCTGTTTCTCATCCCATAACTCACTCCTTCCATCTGCCATGGCTGAGGTGCCTGAAAAGGGGGGCATAGGTTGTTCAATTTCTGTAGAGAATAGATTACTAGTCTTATGCCTAGGTGGCATACTTTAGGCCAGACTCCGATATGCCAAGTATTTGCAACTCCTGAGTCTCCTTTGGTGTTTTCTTAAAACAAACAAATTATAGTTTATCCCTTTTCTGCTCTGCCTATCTTTTTACCACCCTCTGTCTCTTTTCTATCTTTTAAAAATGTAGTTATCAGCTCCTTTCCACTGAAGTCACTTCTCCCATTTTATTTGAACTTGTAGTTTTGTATCTTTTAAATTCTAGATTGTCTTTTTATGGAGGACTTGGGAAGGAAAAGATAAATGCATATGGTTAATCTTCCATGTTCAGTTGGAAATCCCAGAGCCTATTACTTATTCACTATGATACACTGCTTTACAGTGCTACTTATTCTGGGGAGCAGTAGAGGAGGGTAGAGCAAGGACTGAGGAGAACAGAGGTTAAACTTGACAAGGAAATTCCTTTTTTACTATGATTAGGCCTATTTCAGATCAACTTAGTGTAAATGCTCAATCTTAGAAAAATTTTCTTTTTATTCTTATTCCATAGAACAATTGAATGTAAGACAGCTGGTGGACAAGTCTTATGTAATTAGTGTCCATTCTATTGTGCTGTATTCTCTGGGCCTATGTGGTGCCATCACTTGCCCAGCCTGCGCATCCAAATGCTGCTGAAGTCAAAGCAAGTAAAATCATATCTGTTCTCTGTTCTCCTGCATCAGCACCATTGGAACCATGGAAGCCTTACCTAACACACATTACTCTGCCATTTCTTTGTGGCTGCTGATGCCCCATGTTGGGATGTGTGGACCTTGGGTAGCAGTTTCTACCTGGAGCTGCAAATAGGAAATTAGAAGAGTTGTCCTTTCTCAGGTTTTCCCCAAGCCTATTAAGACTTTGAACCTGCCACTGGAATCAGCTTCCTAGCATCTCACCTCCTAATAATACTATTCCTTGATCTATTTGTCAATAGTGGAAGAATACTTATGTTTTAAACCTTTTCTGTTCTTTTTTTATTTTATTTTTTTGAATAGGCATCTCTCTTATACTCTGTGTTCTAGTTACCTATGACTGACAATAGTGTCCTTTGTTCTGAACTGTCCAGGCCTAGATTAAATATGTAAGAGAAGCTGAGAAAAGTGAAAGAATACAATAAGATAAAATGATATAAAATGACATTCATTATTATATCGTTTTCATCATGTATCAGCTATTCTCTTGCCTGCTCCTGATTTACACATGAGAATCAGGGCAATCTGTGAGCATATATTACCTCTCTTAACCCAGTAATGCACAGATACTTGCTTCTAGATTTTTCTTCACATTAAGGTGTTCATCATATCTTCCAACTTATGGGGATTTGCCAGTGTTTTTGTTTTTTTATCTTGTTTCGTTCAGCTGCAGTGGGTGGTTGGAAGTTTGGGAGGAGGTGATAAAAAGACATTCTGCAGTTTGCATCACTTTTTAATTATATATAAAATATTGTTTAATTTTTTTTAACTTAGAAGCAAGTACTTGGCATTTGACTTGTCTGAATAATTTTTGACAACTTCTTGTAGAATACACCTCTAACAATTTGAATAGAAGAGACTTGAGAAAGAACAGAATTTATGAGTGTTCTTAAATTATTTTTTCTACCATGTCTGTTAACTTTCTATAATCTATACTGTAGAGTGACTCCATTAGATTTCATTCCATCATATTCAGTTTTGAGAGCCAATTTTCTTTCATGTTGCTAATGTGCTACAGTTGAGTCACATGGAAGGTAAATATAAGGAGGTCAGAGTTTATTGTACATTAGCTTCCTCAACTGAATTGTGTAAAGAAATAAATAAGAATAGTTTCCCAACTTGAAAATTCTTTATAAACCACTGTATTGTGCATCCAAAAATACATAATAGAATATACAATGATTGCAGTTGTACGATTTTATACTGTTAGTATTTAAAATGTACAAACACCATGGTACATTTTCATTCATTCTTTTTTTCTTTTTCATGTTCTATCTTTGTGCAATTTTGATCAAAGTAAATTACATTTCTTTCTGAATTTTCCCTTGACTTTCTAGTGGGCAGAACGCCAATACTACAGTTTAAATAAATAAAAAACTTCCCTCAAAGTGGGAAAATCAGAAATACATGCTGTGTCTGGTAGCAGAATTAAAGTCTTTTAAGTGTAGAAGTTGAATTGCTTCTTTCTTAATCACAATATTAAAGTGTGTACAATTATTAAATCACAATGGAATAGATATGAATATTTTACTTACATCAAACACTGCCTGCAGTATGCTTGAATAGGTATTTCTGAAATATTATGCAAAAAAGAACCTAAATTATTTATTGAACTCTTCAAGTGTTTAGTGTTTCTGACTATAACAAGGTACTATTGTTTATTCACAGTTGTCAACTTTGGATTAATTCAAGGGTTAATTATCCGTTTTATGATTTGTCCATATGTCCCTCCTCCTTCTGTCTGCCTGTTGACCATCTTATTTGATGGCACCTGAACCATGGCATATAAAAGGAACTAGTGTTAGATGAAATGCAGTATGCTTCTATTAAGTGTAAAATGCCTATATGAAAAGGTTGAATAGTACTAGAATTGATTTTTTTTAACTTGGATCTGAATTAGCCTGTAGTCACTTGTTAAATGTCATATCGAAGTGCATTTCTGTCAACAATGCTCTCTGAGGGCGCCTGGGTGGCTCAGTTGGTTAAGCGACTGCCTTCGGCTCAGGTCATGATCCTGGAGTCCCTGGATCGAGTCCCACATCGGGCTCCCTGCTCTGCGGGGAGTCTGCTTCTCCCTCCGACCCTCCCCCCTCTCATGTGCTCTCTCTCATTCTCTCTCTCTCAAATAAATAAATAAAATCTTTAATAAAAAAATGCTCTCTGAGAAGAATTTTTATTACTAATAATGACAATAAATAAATTGAATTTGTTTTCAAGAATGAAGATGCACTTTGATATATTATTTTAAAAATTTTTATTGTTATGTTAATCACCATACATTACATCATTAGTTTTTGATGTAGTGTTCCATGATTCATTGTTTGCGTATAACACCCAGTGCTCCATTCAATACGTGCCCTCTTTAATACCCATCACCAGGCTGACCCATCCTCCCACCCCCCCTCCCCTCTAGAATCCTCAGTTTGTTTCTCAGAGTCCATCATCTCTCACGGTTCGTCTCCCCCCCCAATTCCCCCCCCCCATTCTTCCCCTCCTGCTATCTTCTTCTTCTTTTTTTTTTTCTTAATATATATTGCATTATTTGTTTCAGAGGTACAGATCTGTGATTCAACAGTCTTGCACAATTCACAGCCCTCACCATAGCACATACCCTCCCCAATGTCTATCACCCAGCTACCCCATCCCTCCCACCCACCACCACTCCAGCAACCCTCAGTTTGTTTCCTGAGATTAAGAATTTATTTAAGCACTATAAAACAAGCTATTTAGTCATTTAAAATTATACATAACAATTCTATGTGTGAGAAAATGATTACACTACACATATTCCCTTATCCATGTGTTGAAATTTTTAAAGAATTTTAGAATTTATTTTATTTATAAGGGAAAATATAAATATTCTTGCTTTAGCACAAAGAAAGAATTAGTATTTTTTTTCTGTAACACAGAAGAAGGAAATGAAAACACAATTATCTTGAATAATCATCTAAACCATTTGGTGGCAGCTCACTATCTGGATGGCAATAGATTCAAACCTGAAGATAAAAAATGATACCCTTTTAAGTCCTGAAAATGTTTTGTATCTCCATTTATTTGCCTAACATTAAAAAAAACCCCACAATAACTAGGTTTTTGTAATGCTTTTTCATATTACATATTCCAGGTTGTGGCTGCTGTGCGTTAGTTGATTAATCTTGATTAAGTTCCCACTCCCTTTAGTCATTTGAGTTTGGTACCTCAGCGTCAACTGTTGTTAAATTGGAATGCCAGGAGGGAATGAACAAATATGCCTGGTTTTAGCTCCTGTATTTGGGAAGAAGAAGGGGTTTTGAAATCCCAGCAGTTACATTTCTCACGGTTTAAGTCTTCCCTAATGCTAAGAAATTGTTTTCTCCTTAATATGTACCTGTTCATTAAACTATACACCCGGCCAAGAATGATTATATAACAGCTATGCATCAGTATCACTCTGAAAAATTAGCTTATCTGAGTCCAACATATGTCTTGAGATTTTATTTTATTAGTTAATGTGAGGAAACTCATTCTCCGAATCATTTTGGTTAGAGAAAATTTGGTGGCAGTGAGAAGACCTTGACTTTTTTTCTCCCCCCACCCTTGAATTGATATTTATTGTGGTAGGGCAAGCTTTTATACTTACCTTTTCTGTTTCATATTTTTCGACTGTAAAATGAATAAAGTCATAATTACTACCTGCCTAACTTAAAGAGTGTTATAAAAGTACATGAGATGAAAGCCTTAAAACATTTTGATCTCTTTAGATCAAAGGTACTTCATAAATATGAAGTAGTTTTATATTTTTAAATTAAGTTGAATAGGGTGTACATTATATCTAAATCATCACTTACCACTCCTTATAAATACAAAATAATCTAATTAACTCAGTAGCCCTTCTACTTTTGCTTTGTGAGATATGAAAAGACAAAGGCACCCCTCAACATAGAGAAGATTAAGCTCCTGGAATTTTAGAGGGGAGATAGCCTTCTGCTCTTTGCTATTCCTAGTGTATTTGTGCGATTACAGTTAAATAATCTGGTCCTATAGCATAAAAATGAAATGAGAGAAAATACTTTATTAATTAAGACAAAGGAATGTATTTGTCCTTTATCTAGTTAAAAAATATATCTTTCTGGGGCACCTGGGTGGCTCAGTTGGTTAAGCTTCTGACTCTTGATTTTGGCTCAGGTCATGATCTCAGGGTCGTGAGATTGAGCCCTGCATGGAGCTCTTTGCTCAGTGGGAAACAAAGAGCTTGTCCCTCTCTCTCTGTTCCTCCTTGCTCTGTCTCTCCCTCTAAAATAAATAAATAAAATTTTTAAATGAAGAAAATAAGCCTTTCTACAAATACATGAAAAGAACAATGAACTAACTTACAAATTATCTTAAACCCATTTTGTTATGGTTGACCACAATAAACTGATTAAATAAAAACATAAACAAGCATTAGGAAGGTCAGTATTACCTAAAATATGGAAAACATGGCTGGGACAGTTATTTGTCATTCTTTTGGTGGTACAGCATCTAAGCCTTTCTTGACATTTTGGGCATTCCCCACTGTGTGAGTTAAGCCAGAAGCCAAAGTATGCCAACTACTAGAGAAGTTGAAAATAATAGAAACTCACTTTCCCACCACCCTTTGCAGCAAAGACATATATGTGACCCCAGCTTTTCCAAGGAAATTCGTTCACCCCACAAAATGGAATCTAGTGTGCAAATATGTGTGACCTAAGAGGCTCTCACTAGAAAGTTTCCTAGCTGTCAGTGGCAGCACTGATGTTCAGAAATGTAGAATCTGCCATGTCAGTTACAATATTTAGCATCTTTTCAACTGTGGCACATATGTCCTCAGATGGGTCAGTACAGTGCACATTTGGGTGTGTTCTTCCTGTCTGTGTATCCTCAAACTTACATTTCTAGTTGCCCTAGCACCTATGTGAACTAACCAAATCTGATTTTATTTTATTTTTTAAGATTTCATTTGTTTATTTGAGAGAGAGAGAGAGAGAGAGAGAGCGAGAATGTGCACAAGCTGGGGGAGGGGCAGAGGGAGAAGGAGACTCCCCACTGAGCAGGGAGTCTGAGATCCCCAGGACCCTGAGATCATGACCTGAGCTGAAGGCAGACACTTAACTGACTGAGCCACCCAGGCTCCCCAACCAAATCTGATTCTTCTGTTATCAGAGAGAAGGGTTTATATAGCACCTAATTTAGATTTATAACTGAATCAAACTAGAATTAATAGCTATATGGTAATATTAACCACATTAAAATCCATTTAACATAGTATTGACAAAATATTGTCATTTTAATACTCAGAATGAAAGAAGATCCACAAGTTATATTAATAAAATTTCAGGAAATAGATTGGATTATCTTAATCAGGTCTTAATAAATAATGTTTTATTTAAGTGGAAATATTTTATCATATTTTGTAGTGGAAAAAAATAGATGAACCTCTGAGCCTGTGAAATGAATCGATATCTGGCTTTTGTACTTTTCACCATGTGGCCTTGGGTAAGTCATTTAGCTTTCTGACTCTTGACTCCCTCAGATGGAGATTAAGGGAGGTACTATTTATATTATATGATTGTTGGATTAGAGGTAATATATTATAAATGCTTATCATAGTGTCTAGAGCATAATTGATATCCACACAATTATATTACATGATATATTACTGGATTTTAATGAATTATTTTCTCAAATTGTTCTCTGTTGATACGGGTTTTAGCTCAGTGTGGTTCTTTTTTTTTTTTTTTAAGATTTTATTCATTTATTTTGAAAGAGAGAGAGAGAGTATGAGCAGGGGGAGGGGCAGAGGGAGAGAAAGAATCCCAAGCAGACTCCATGCTGAGCATGGAGCCTGACATGAGGCAGGATCTCATGACCCTGAGATCATGACTTGAGTCAAAATCAAAAGCCGGATGCTTAACCAACTGAGCCACCCAGGCTCCCAGCTCAGTGTGGCTCTTAAACATATATAAGGTGGATTATGAGTCAATCTGCCTTTGTGTGCCACCACTTGATAATTATAGTTCCTGTCCTTGATGCTTTGGTGTCTCTGTTATATAGATGATTATATATTTTTATATATACAAGAATAGGGGAATACTGATTAAAAATCTATTACATTGGGATGCCTGGGGGACTCAGTTGGTTAAGTGTCTGACTCTTGATTTCAGCTCAGGTCATGATCTCAGGGTCCTAGGATCAAGCCCTTCATCGGGCTCCATGCTCAGCATGGAGTCTGTTTGAGATTCTCTCTCTCCCCTTCCCTCTGCCCCTCTCCCCACTCACATACTCTCTCTAAATCTCTCTAAACAAAATCTTTTGTTTAAATTGTATTGTAAAACATGAAAAACACTTTTGTAAAGTGTGACCATTCATGTTTGTATTTTATCTCCTTCCTGAGCAACAGTGACGAACACTATAGGTTGGCTACCCTACCTTAATTTTCCATTTTACTTGATTGCTTAAGTTCAAGCTGAAGATCTGTGAAATAAAGAGATATGTTATCTCTTCTAATACGTTCAACATTGCCTCTTCACAGTGACTTTAGATACCCTTTGATACAACACTAGTCTTTGATAATTTCCTTGCTATGTAGTCTAACAAGATGTGCTAGGCTTATCTTGTATTTTCTGCCCCAGATGCATCTATCTCTCTTTATTCACACTGAATAGTCTAGCTTTCAAGTACAGAAAGGATAAAAGAATTAGAATTACTTACTTGGTAGCCTTTGCATACAAAAATGTGAAATTTGTTCTCAAACACAAAGTAGCACAGAAGAGGGAGGATGCTGTTTCCAAAGAAGTAACTTGAAAACTTTCTGAAGCTGATGAGAGAGATGTCTCGAAAGGAAAAAGATGAAAGAATCTTGTGGAAGAAGAACGAAGTTGCTGATTATGAAGCTACAACATTTTCCATCTTCTATAACAACACCCTATTCCTGGGCTTGGTCATTGTTGCTTCCTTCTTTATATTGAAGAACTTCAACCCTACAGTGAACTATATTTTATCCATAAGTGCTTCATCAGGCCTCATCGCCCTCCTGTCTACTGGCTCCAAGTAGACCATGCCGGCTTTGCCCCCTGGCTTTGTATCTACGGGTGGCCTGTGGTATATGGAAACGTAGCAGGGTGGTCAGGGTGAGAGACACACAAGATGTTTTTATAGTCTGCAGTTGGAGGTTTTGAAAAACCCAACAAAATGTAATTCAGTATTTGTTTATTGGCTCTTTTTTGACAGATTGTTGAAATTAAATGAATTGAAAGGGAAAAACAAACAAACAAACAAACAAAAAAAATAATTACATAATTATTCACTGGCTTAATTGTACATTTCATGTAGACTGTTTTCATTTAATAATACCAATACTACTACAACCATTATGATTCAAAACAAAAATTATGTGGTTTTTCATATGTACTCCTCATTTCACTGCATTTTAAAGTAGTCATATATCTACATCCTCAGAGCATATATTCTCTACATAATAGTTCTTCTGTTTTAAAACCCTCATTTAGTTTTGGTACTAAATGCGAATTTTTATCTACTGTTTACTGTGAATCTTTATGTCAGTGTCTACCTAAGTCATTTTGTTTCTGTGAAATTTGAGCCCTCCAATGGTAGGGTTTAAAAGAGGAGATCAACTCTTAAACAATTAATTTTACTAGGAATAGGACTTAGCTTTTTCTCAACTCATCTCCAAAGTCAGTAGTTTGAAACCATCTGTTCGAGTGCTCCCTAGTGTTTATTGCTTTAATCTAGTATATGGGTAGGTTCTTAACTTGGTTCAAATTATACTGATCTGTTCTCTGTACATACCCACCTTCTTCCTGCCCTCCCCCAGCAACCCCCCCACCTCCAAAAAAAGGGAAAAGGAAATAATTAAATCCACACATGCAGATTTCACTAAACTTTTTCTAAGGGGATGGAGAGAGCATTGTATGTTAGATATATCTGATATCCCAGTTATTTTTAAGTTATCTAACCATTGAAGGTATAAGTCAGTGGTGAAGTAATAGCTATTTTCTCAATGGATTTTTTTTTTATCTCTCAATATCTTCTATCTCTTAAAGATAGTGCGTTTGTCATCCCCTTCAAGGAAGAGTGAAAAGATATTATGGTCTAGGTTAAGAAATTTCTGGTTGTTATACTGTTTTATTGTTATTATTTTATTATTTCCAATCTAATCACTATTTTTAACTAAATTTAAAAGAAATTTTCTTCATGAATTCCACTTCTTTGCCAATATTTTATAAATAACACTGAAAATGTAAAACAGCAGGATACTCTTTAATTCAAATAAAGAGAAGAATGACTACCAATTAGAATTGCATCTGCTAGAGGATATTTTATATCTCCCCATGAAGAGCAATATATGACTGATGCATAAGTTTTAATTATAATGTGAAAAGGGACTTTTATTTATTTCAATATTCTTTCATCAAAATGAAATGTTGTTTTCCATTTTTTCAGTACTAAATTAATACTAACTAAAATATATACTTGATGGATACATTTTATTGATAGGTGTATATTGGCTATATTTACATATACTATATATATGATTAAATAAATGTATTTCACCTTTGCCTATAGTACAACAGACTCTGGCACAAATGCTCCTCCAGCACCACAAAAGAGGAGATGTTTGTTTGTTTTACTAATGATTTTAAGTACCAGGAACCATATCTGGAACATATTTGGTTCTCCACAAATAGTTGAGTGATTTTTCCTAATATATCACTTCCTCTCCATCTACCCTCTTTTCAGGAAAAAGAAAATGGACATAGTATTGGATTTTGCTATAGTATTGTGCTTAACTCATGATTTAGGGGTTTGGAAGAATAATTTTGTATAGAAGAACATAATATAGTATATACTGGAAAATAGTGTATATTATGTAAGATTGCTTTAATGATATATTTTTTAAGATTTTATTTACTTATTTGAGAGAGAGAGAATGAGAGACAGAGAGCACGAGAGGGAAGAGGGCAGAGGGGGAAGCAGACCCCCCGCTGAGCAGGGAGCCCGATGTGGGACTTGATCCTGGGACTCCAGGATCATGACCTGAGCTGAAGGCAGTCGCTTAACCAACTGAGGCACCCAGGTGCCCACTTTAATGATATTTTTATATAACATTTAAATTTGTTTCAAGCTAAAATACTCCATGCCCTTGAGGATTTGTAGTGTGTACTAAACTTAGGGTCAGGGTATAATTCTTTTTCATACCACTGGAGGAATGACCTTTGCGATTAATACTGCCATGGTGTTGATGAAGTACATGGCTGTGACTGTATATTTCCTTAGTCTGAGGGACTGGAAGTGAGGGCAAATGGGTAGAACTTAGTTCACATTTCCATATAATAACTATTTCCTAATAAATACTTATCTGCATTAGAAATATTTATTTGTTGTCCAGGGTATGACCTGCCTATTTTTGTGGCTTAAATCCAAATATTTATTAGTCTATGAAAGAGCTGGACTTTGTATTGTGCAAGGACTCTCTGTATGCAATATGGTATAGAAACAACAAGCCTAAGGAGAACCTCATATTTTCCAACATATTTTTACACTATAACCCATGTAACTTACTTCTCAGTCCCCTTTTACTTGAAGGTGTCATTGAATAGCTAATTGGCTGAGGTTTGCAAAGTCTCAACCTGACTTAGATCTTTTACCCAGAGACCCAAACAGGTCATATGCTAATGAGTTTATAAACAGTAGCATTCTTATCTCAGGAGAGACTGTTTTAACCTCAGTTGTGAGGCAGAACCTCATTTCTCTGTTCACTTCAAGGTAATTTTCTACTAATCAGTCATACCAGATTGACTACCCTTGTCATTTTGTCAGTTATTCCCACATTGGTAGCTTTGTATCAAAATCTGCTAACTTCAGATGTACAATAATTTGTAATTTTCTGTCTTCAGTACTAATCACAGGTGTTTGGGGTCATCACCACAGAGGAATTGTTGTATTAGTATCTCAAGCACACTCCTCTCATTCTTGGCCTTATATAAAAAGTTATGGCATTCCCAGGGACCTGCTTCATAATAGCTCAAACTCCTTGGTGTTTGTTTAAGTAAAGCTTAATTCCCTTACTAAGTTTTTGACTGATCTGATGTCAGGCTTAGCTAGCACTTGGTTGCATGGTTAGCAATTCTTGAATATCCTGAGAACCGTGCCCTCCAGTGGTAGGGTTTAAGAGAGGAGATCAACTCTTAAACAATTACTTTTACTAGGAATAGGACTTAGCATTTTCTAAACTCTATGGATAAAAAGTGTATTCTAACTTATTTACATAAATATCTAGTTAGATGGTCCTCTGAATTTTTTTCAGCTCAGAATTCCAAGTCCATTATATTGTCTATAAGGGCAATTTGTTTATAAACTATCATGATTCCCCTCTTACATATTCAATAATATTTTATTTTGAACAAATTATTTAGTATTTTTTGTTTGTTTTCTACTTTTCCTTCACTGTTGCTGCAATAACATATGTTTGTTTTATTTGAAGTTGTAGATGAGAAATAACATCTTGGTTTATTATGGGATACATACAGGGGACCACTGTTGCTTCACTTATGACTTATTTTGGCCAAAAAACGGATCCAAATTCATAATGTTTACCCATTCCTCTTAGGATGAAGAAACCTGAGCTGAGAGATTCTATACTGTTCATTTACTGGTATCCACATCTTTCCACATCTTTCTTTGACTTGCAGGAAGAACATTTCTAAAAGTGTGATTTGGCCAACTGATACTTAGAGTAATTTGCCACAGCAACCGACACAGCCCTCATACTTAGGAGAGCCTGTGACCTTGGTTCTAGTGGCAGCGATGAAACGTAGTTCCCGTGTCCACTGTGGTAGATTGTATTACCGTTCTTAAATATCTGTTTTCCTATTCTGGAAGAGATGTTCATTCCTTCCCCTACTGAAGTCAGGTTGGCCATGTTAACGCCTTTGGCCAGTGAAATGTAAATATCAATTCTGGGAAGATGCTGTATGAGCACTTTGTGTGTCACCAGATGTTCTCTCTCTATGTTCTGTTGAATGCAGTACTCCAAATAGAGTGATAATAATGGTCTGAGTCCTGGGGTGAGGATAATTAGAGTCCCTTCCATGTTTACAATACTTATTAACTAAAAATGGGCATGTGATATAAGTGAGAAATGAACTATTGTTATAGGCCACTATACTTGTTTTTCTTAGACCTTACTTATAGCTAACTCCTATTAGAGGAAATATCAAAGTCCCCAATTTACTAGTCAAGGTATTTCCATATTCTCTAGGTCTATATCATTATTTCGATATTCCACATTCCATATTCCACATCTTAGCATATAGAAAATTATTGCTTTCCATTCAGTCGACTTTTTTTGTTTGCTTGTTTTTTCCTCCACTCCCAATGTAGTAGCATGTATCTTATAATTTCTTCTGTTGAGGTGACATTTGTGACAGCAGGTGAGGTATCTTTACTTTCCAGTGATTTTCAATCATATAGTGGGTGGACTACACCGTGAATCATGCATCTTTCTAGTGTTTAAAACATTTGGCACGGGGCGCCTGGGTGGCTCAGTCGTTAAGCGTCTGCCTTCGGCTCAGGTCATGATCTCAGGGTCCTGGGATCGAGTCCCACATCAGGCTCCCTGCTCTGTGGGGAGCCTGCTTCTCCCTCTCCCACTCCCCCTGCTTGTGTTCCCTCTCTCGCTGTGCCTCTCTCTGTCAAATAAATAAATAAAATCTTTAAAAAATAAAAAATAAAACATTTAGCACTATGACTAGTTTTCCAATGTATGTGCTGTATGATTCAAAAATAACAACTGGAACCTCCTTATTAGGCAGGAGGAGACTACCTGTTTTAGGATCTTGTTTCCTTCTTAGAACTCCTTTAACCTGTTATAGACATATTACTTCAATTTAATTATGGAATAATTAAGTATAAATGCCTAACTGATGGGATAGAGACCATGAAATATTCAATTCATAATTGAATGTATTGGTAAAAATATAATCCAATCCTAATGTTGAATTTCTTTTTTTTTTTTTTTTAGATTTTATTTATTTATTTGACAGAGAGAGACACAGCGAGAGAGGGAACACAAGCAGGGGGAGTGGGAGAGGGAGAAGCAGGCTTCCCGCAGAGCAGGGAGCCGGATGTGGGACTCGATCCCAGGACCCTAGGATCATGACCTGAGCTGAAGGCAGTCGCTTAACCAACTGAGCCACCCAGGCGCCCCCTAATGGTGAATTTCTAAACTCACTAGAACTCAATACAAATTGCAGTCATGTTTTAAAATGTGGGACTTTAAAAACCTCTTTTGTTTTTTTTAAAGGTTTTATTTTACTTGAGAGAGAGAGAGGGAGAGCACACAGGGAGAGGGAGAAGCAGGCTCCCTGCTGAGCAGGGAGCTCCCAACATGGGTCTTGATTCCAGGACTCTGGGATCATGACCTGAGCTGAAGGCAGATGCTTAAGGCAGACACTTAACTGACTGAGCCACCCAGGTGCCCCAAAACCTTTTTTTTTAAGATTGATTTATTTATTTTAGAAAGCATGAGTGGGAGGGGCAGAGGGAGCGGGAGAGAGAATCTCAAGGAGACTCCATGCTGAGCACAGAGCCTGACGCGGGGCTTGATCTCACGACCCTGAGATCACAACCTGGGCCAAAATCAAGAGTTGGACGCTTAACCAACTGTGCCATCCAGGCACCCCTAAAGACTTCTTTAAAATCTTTTGGCTTCTAATCCAATTTCTAAACAATATAATGAGAAGTTTTAGAAAATTCCAATAGGGTATCATATGCCTTTCAGCATATACTTAGATCACATTTTGCCCAGAAACTACAATTGAATACTACCTTTCCACTGAAATTTGTAGCTATATAGTGACTTGTTATGAAAATCAAAAGATGATTCTCAGGTGAGGTTATATGCCATGGCTAGATGGCAATTACATCTACATTACTGTCTTCCAAAGGTTTGTGTGTGTTGAGGAAGGAAGCATGGGAAGGAATTGTCATGTGAAAATTATTTAGTTTGATGATTTTTAGTGTACCTGTGGGCCACTTGTACAACCATCCTCTGAGGCCACGAATGATGATCTGAGTTGCTGTTCTAGAGCTAGGATTGATAGTGTTTGTGGGGAGGATATTATTCTGGAAGAGCAGAGAATAAGTGGTGGCACTAGACCGTCAGAAGCAAGATAGGTTTATTTACAGGGATCTGAGATGATGATTCACAGACCATGGTGTTCCTAGGACATAGTAATCCAGAAGTTCATGAGGATATTATTTAGTTTATAAAACCAAAAAAAAAAAAAAAGAGTTAATGAGCAAAATACTGATGCTAGCTGCTAATAGAAACTTGTACTCTCTCGGACAGTTTCCAGATCTAACTAGACTGATTGAAAAGGAGGCCAGGTTTCCTTGAGGAAGAGTCTGTCAGTGACATAACAAATGTTTAAAGTAAATATCTGCCCCACTTTTCCCCCAAAAGACCTAAAATTTATATTAAAGTTACGATACTTTGGAAGAAGGAAACCAAGATCTTTAGAAAGCTGAGGGGGGGCGCCTGGGTGGCTCAGATGGTTAAGCGTCTGCCTTCGGCTCAGGTCATGATCCCAGGGTCCTGGGATCGAGTCCCACATCGGGCTCCTGGCTCAGCGGGGGGCCTGCTTCTCCCTCTGACCCTCTCCCATCTCATGCTGTTTCTCTCTCACTCGCTCTCTAAAAAATAAATAAAATCTTAAAAAAAAAAAAAGAAAGCTGAGGGGATTAGCTGCCATAACACCCATCATAGCCTGTCTCTACTTAGTATGGAGATATAAAAAGGCCAGATGATAAATGGCATGCCATTACAAGTCCATCTACTGGGTGTCTTACGATTCTGTAGACCAAACTTGTGGTTATTTCCCTAGTCCATAAATGTACTATCGAGATGAATATAATTAGTAGCTGGAAGAACTATCACAGTGGCTTCCTGGCTCAGGGAATGAGAGCCATTATGGTAAAAAAATGCAAGATGGAGGTCTCTGAAATGTCTCCCTCTAACTAGAGAAGATAGTAAATCAGATTCAGTGCCATTCCCATGTGGGATGGCAGAAAATAGTTTCTTAAAGGATGCAATATTACTAGTCCTATCACATTTTATTTAACTTACCAATACAACCACTGAGGGCGGGGGGAGATGGATGTTGACAGAAGACAATGGACTGCCTAAATATAATGAAGTGGAAGTCCCAAAGGTGGCTGCTGTGGTGGATATGATATCCTTATTAGAAAATATTTAATCAGCTCTGGAAATTGGTATATAGCTAATGATCTTGTGGCATGCTGTTTTCAATCTCCGTAAGAAAAGGAGATCCAAACCAGTACACATTCATTGTCTTGCCCCATGGCTATAACTTTCCTATATGTTTTAAGATAGATCTAACAGAAATTTGCTCACTTTGATATTCCTTAGATCAGTTAACTCTATTGATGAATCACATTACCTGATGAGTAGGAATAAGCAAGTACTTTCACTTCCCTGATAAGATTCATGTTAACAAAGAGTAGAAAATAAATTCCTGCAATCATTCAGGGACCTGTCACGTCAGTGAATTTTTAAGGGCTCCAATTGTCTGGAGACAGTTGCCAGGGCATCCCTCCAATGGAAGGATGAATTATTACATTTTACCTTTCCTATTTCTAGTAAAAAGAACAGAACTTTATAGGATTTTGGATTTTTGGAACAGAATATAGCTCTTTTTGGAATACTGCTTCAAGCTATTTATTAGATAATTCAGAAGCTGTCAATTTTTAGTGGACCCAGGACAAGATAGTGCTCTGCAACAGGTCCACGCTCTGGTACAAGCTACTTTTCAGCTCAGTCATTTTATCTGATAGACCCAAAGGTGCTAGAGGTAAATGAGGATGATTTATGGAGTTTCTGAAAAATAACAATAGGGGGCTAGCAGTGAATACTTCTACATTTCTGGAGAAAGGTTATGATTTATTTAGCAGAAAACCAGCAAAACCCAGCAGTTTCTGACATGCTTCTAGGTTCCAGAAGAGATTGAATACCAGACCACAGCCCAGTAAGTGACTATAGGACAGAGCTGATCCTTGTGAACTTGTTGTATCAGACATGACAAATCCCAAATTTGGGCAGTGCAACAGTGACCTATTTTATTATGAGGACAGTATATTTGCGATGGAATCTAACCAAATGTAGAGTATACGAGTAAGTGGTAGAAATAATTATGTGTGTCTATGTCATCTTTGTTGTGCTGACACAGCTCCTTAAGCTCACTCCTGTGGTATGGTGGGGGGTGGAAGACTAATGATTCCTTATGAGTTGCTGATGTAGAAGAATAATCTTGGGCCTGGATCAAGAATGGGTCAGCTATATAAGTTTGGCCATAAAATGGACCTCTGCTCCATTACAATCCAAATTAAACGTGGCCCTTAAGACAATAGTGAATCAAAAACCTTCCATCAACCAGTCTTGAGCCATACTCATGGCTCATCCCTCCACTTTGAGTGGAAGAAAAAGTTGTAAAAGCAATGGTATCTATAGATTTCTGGACAGTGATAAATGGCATGGAGAATAAGTGTAGTCTTGGAAGGTGCAAGAGTAGAAAATCATATACAGAAAGTCCTGGAGAATAGGCTTAAAAATGGATCTGGTAGTGGGTTCAAGAGGAGCAGACCTTTGTGTCCTATATTAACTTGGCTACTGAATATCTCACCCATCATCAGCAGGGTACAGTGCTAAGCCCATGGTATGGATCTATTTGTCGTATTTTATACCCTATTACCCTAAAGATAAAGGCTGGAGAGAATATTGGAGTGGCCTCTTAAAACATATAAATAAGGCATCAACTCTGGAATGTCGCCCAGTAGGAGGTTGGTGTGTATTTCTAGATGTGGTCTACACATTGAACAGATAAACATTATAAGATATTATGTCCCTAAACCCTAGAATATGAATCTAGAAACCAAAGAGAGAAAGTAGGATTGGTTCTTTTCACCATTATTTCTAAGCACAATTTGAAGAAACTTATGCTTCCAGTCACAGCTCTTGGCTGTGTTGAATTAGATGTTCTGATCCGAATTCTGCCAGTTGACATGGCAGGATTTTCATAGATCCTAAAGTTACCACTATGAGCTCGTTTTGGCCTTCTCAAGAAATGACATATTGGGGCACTTGGGTGGCTCAGTCAGTTAAGCGTCTGCCTTTGGTTCAGGTCATGATCCCAAAGTTTTGGGATTGAGTCCCGCATCAGGCTCACTGCAAAGAGCCTGCTTCTCCCTCTCTCTCTCTCTCTCTCTCATGAATAAATAAATAAAATCTTAAAAAAAAAAAAAAGAAATGACAGATTGAACCTCATGTATAACCGGAGTAGATCTGAGTTCTGCAGGGCATAAGCTGTAGTAGATATTAATGGTGCCTGGCCTATATCATCTCATTTTATTTTTATTCAACTGAAGCTTCAGTGGGTTCTTGTACACACTGTTTGCTTCCCACCTCTAACTTCTGTGTCTTCCTGCTTGAGGACTTATTCTTACTATTGAAGCATTCTTAAAAGTTTAACAATCACAGTATTAATTCTAATTATCTGATTAATGTTATCATTACTTCACCACCTCTATGTTTAATTACAAACATTTCCAGGGATAATTAAATTTGTTTTCTAAAACATCTCAGGCAAATTTAGGCTTCTCTTTTGAAAATTTAGAAACATAGTAGAGTTGAGTAACTCTAAAGATTAAAGATTGTCCCCCAGGACACAGAATCTGAGTGCTACATGTCCTTAGGTTAATTATATCTGAGTCGCAATTGGAGATATTAACCATACTTGATAATGGGCTACTTTTTTGTCTCTTTCTACATTTTTGACCCCATCTTGCTCTTTGGTATATGGGCTCTCCTGATATTTCAGCTATGTCCTTTTATTGTCTCAGACTTTGGCTGTGCATTCTGCACCCTACGGTTTGTAACCAAATGGCTGTCACTCTGGTTCTCACTTTTACAGAAAATTTCTGCTTTACTTTTGGGCATCATTTTGATAAGAACCATGTCACATGTGAGCCATATTTCAAGAAGGCTCTCTCTCTGCTCTTTTCCATGTATATCAGTGTTTCTGTGCAAACTGTGAGTCAGCTTTGGAGGTTTTAAATCTAATAATGATTTTTTTACAACTTTCCTTCCCATTACCTGTATTTGATCCATCACAAGACTGAGTCATAAATCGAAAACCTCTAGAATTCAATCACCTTTATCTCACACACTATCCTACTAATCCAGGCTACCATCATTTCTTGCAATAGGCTCCTAAATAACCAATCTTCCTGTCCTAACTCTTATTTGCACCCACTCGTTGGTAGCCAGATGCTATTTTTGAAATATAAATGCAAGTATGTTAGTTCTTGTTCCTCCTACAGCACTTATTCACATTCAAATCATTCCAAGGGCTTTGCATAGTTCTTAGTTCTTAATCCCTCTAGTCCTCGTGCTCTCCAAGGACTTTGCTTTTGGCTGTCCCTCCAGTTTTAACGCTTTCCTCCACACTTGCACCTGTAATTAATTCCTATTCATTCTGTCGGTCTCAGCTCAGTTGTCACACATACAATCAGTTTTCTCTGTCGGCTCCACATAATCCCAGAGTACCATGCACTTAAATTAGCTCTTATGATTTTATTTATCTTTGGATGATTGTGTATCTCCCTCATTACACTGTCAGTTTCATGTTGAATTCACCACTGTATTCCCAGCATTTTTCATATAGTAGTTCTTAATACACTTTTGTTGAATAAATAAATCGTTTACCAAGTTCTACCTTACAATGGCAGATATTCATACTCCCATCTCCATACTTTATTCTCACTCTGAAAACAAGTCTGAAGAATTTCTTTTTGTCCTTTTTCCAAGGACACTTAAAAGAAAGTAGGAGGGTAGGTTTCCAGAGTATCAAGCCATGGGTTCTTGGAAACTGAAACCCGGTTTAAGTGGGCCTGGGTCTGGGAGGGTGTGAGAAGCTGGAATAATGATGTTAAAGTTGGTGAATAAAGGAATATGATGGAGTATAAGAGGTAACCAATATGGTGGTCCATGAAATTAATGAAGGAAAGGAATATTGTGGTCCTTTTACTCATGTTTTCTTCCCCTAATATCACCACTGTTTTATTATCACCAATTAGTTGTTGACTCCTTTCAGAGACTGTGAAAATTGGGTACAAGAGTTATTCTGCACTGTGAAGACACAGTACTTTTTACAACATTGATTCAATGGGAGCATGCATTTCTGAGCTCAAGCAAACTGAATAAATTGAATAAACAAGAACTCTTGATATACAGCTCATTCACAACCTGTGGACTGCATATATCAAAGACAAGTTCTTTCCCAATATTTTTCATTATTGTGTCTCAAAACCATTTATGTCTCATGATAAAGCAAAGAAAATGTATTCTCTTTGAAGGAGAAGATATTTTTATAAAACAGTGCTATATATACATTATATAGAAAATTGTTGGATTTGGTCCACATAAATTATTCATCATATTTTTTCCTGGACAATGCTAAGATTTTAAAGTAATGGCCAAGTTTTGCTTCATCTCCATAATGTAATTTTTAAAATATTTCCAGTTATGCTTTTTAAAATTTATTTCAGCATTTATGAGTCAGGAATAACAGCTACTCAGAGTAAAAAAATTACTGAACTATATTTTGTTTAATAAACCATCCATTCCTTTACAATTACAAGTTTATTATCTAGTAGCAAAAATACAACTCTTAAAATGTGCTACCAGCATAAAATCTCAATTTCTCCAGATCCCAACTGTCTGTGATATACATTCGCAATGTTAACATGAACTCCATGAGCATTTACTTGTACCTTATCATGGGGGTCCTTAAGATCCTTTGTATTTTCCCTCAGATATGACCATATTATTTGTGTTTAAAGATTTTTTAAAGACGCCAGGGGGTGTCCTCTTTGTCTTTTACAAGTACATTTATCTTGTCAGTGATATCCTGCCAGCTCCCTAGTGTTTTCACCATTCTTCAGCAGACACTGTGGTCTTCTACCTGGCAGAACTGAGGCCATCCTGAGTGTTTTTGTCCCTATCTCCACTGGGTCATTAGGCACCACTGATACTATATTAGGAAGTGCAGGCTTTGGCAGGTGCTGCCACTGCTCTCCTGAGTATGCTGGAGTCTCAGCTGCTGCAGCTGTTCCCCTTGCACAACCCCAGGAATGCCATGCGGTAGTAGTGGTGCCAAAGCTGTGCCCTCTCCTGCTGGCGAAGGGCACGAGAATGCATCTTTCTTTCTCGTAATACATTCTCTTAGGCTTAGAGACATTCACGAGGAATACTCATTGTACTGTGTCTTACGTAGGTTTAGGCAGACATTCTTTCCTGTGTTTATTTTGTTTTATTTTACTTTATCATCTATTTTCCATAGTTCTCAAGCACGAATCCATTGGGAATTCTACCGTGAGACAAACTTCGGCATTCTCCCTCTGAACATGCTCTTAATACAAAAGGCTTGTGGTCACAGCGGATCATAACACATCTTCAGATTCTACTTTGAATCCATCAGTGCATGCCACCACCCCCTACCACAACGGCAACCCATTTGCAGAAATAATAACATTTTAGAAAGTTCTCTTACTTCCAAATTCTTCTGATAAGGGTACTGGCTTGAAATGTTCTATTCCAAAAAAGACAATATTGATTACGAAGATAAAAAATAATATATGAGGTAATACAATATGGAACATGCCACACAAAAATAAATAGATAAATAAATAAGTTAATTAAATAAAATCAAAACCCTGTGTATCTTATAATGCAATTTATTTCATATAAACAGATCCTGAAAATTAAATGCAGGCTGCTTTGTGCCTCTTGTTCGTTTACCACCATTGAAAACCTTAGCTTAATTGAAAATAAAAAAATAACTTGTTATATAAATTATGAAATATAGCATAATGATTGTAACAAATACAATTTGTTCTTTTATTTCTGCACTCATAATCAGCATTTTTAAAGCATGTAAATTCCCTTAAAATAAAAAATTAAAAGTATCGTGCTATAATGCAAAATAAACTAAAAAATATTAATTACTAAAAAAATATTTTTTGATCTGCAGATAGGAATATGGAAAAATCTAACCTCAGGATTTATCCTAATAACATGGACAAAAAGTAGCATCAACCACTAGGTCATAATAAGTTAGGTCACTACGTGGAGTTAGGCCAAACTTCACAAGTTAAGGACACATTCTTCCACAAGATTGTTCTCATTTTAGGACAACAGCTGCAAGCTTGGGGATTCCTAGGCACCAACACTTTTAACCAGCTGGTTACAAATTTGAGAGTTCCTGTTACTACCTCAGGTTCAATAATTCACTAGAATGAGTTAAAAAATTCACTATTATACTTATAAATTCAGTTTCAATGTAGCAAAAAGGATGCAAATCAGAACCAACCAAGAGATGCATGGGGCGAGTTCTGGGGAGGGTCCCAAACATGAAGCTTCCATGTCCTCAAGAACCTGTTCCCTTCCTTGCATATTAATGTGTAGCAATACACAAAGGATCTTGTTCACCAGCAAAGGTCACTTGAGCTTTGGTGTCCAGAGATATTATTGGTGTTGCATTATGTAGAGATGATTGATCAAATCTTTGGCCATGTGACTGAACTTAACCTATATCCCCTTTTATTCCCTGGAGGTTGAGCTGATACTAAGTGGTACAAAACCCCAACCTTCTAATCATATGGTTGGTCTTTCTGGCATGGCTGGCCGCCATCCTGAGTTATCTTATTAGCATAAACCGTCTAGGCCTCTACCATGGGTCACCTCATTATATAAACTATGAGAGCACACCATGATTAACAGAGACACTTCTATCATTTGAAAAATAAAAAATGTAGATGTTCCCTTCCAGGAACCAGTGACAAAGGCCAGCCAAATTCTTTATTATACAATAGAAAATCTGTTCATGCTGTCTATTTATTTTGTTTAATCTTTTTCAAATGTTTTAGCCAGTAACTTCAAAGTGCCTCTTTAGTAAATTGCTTTATTCATGTGGAATTTATTAAATTTTTATATTAAACTGCTTCAGGTCTTCCTTTTTGATATCTCCATTACCATTTTTATTATCTTATTCCTATCAAACTGATTGTACTATTTTATACTAGTAGTTCCCTAGCAGATGACATCTTCACCATTTATACAACAAACAAACCCAGGGAAGACTACACCAGAACATATCATAATTATGCTTTTGAAAACTAATGATAAAAATTTAAAAGTAATCAGAGAGAAATGATAAATTATTTGTAGGGGAAAAACAATTCAAATGAAATTTGATTTTGCAAATGAAACCATGGAAGCCAGAAGAAAGTATCATGATTTTTTTTTACATGCTGAATAAAATAATTGTCAACCATGGACTCTATATTTGGTGAAATTATCTTTCAGGAGTGAAAGATAAAAAAAAAAAAATTCAAACAAAGGAAGTTGAAAGAACTTGTGAATAGCAGACCTATCTTTAGAAACTGGTTAAAGGAAGTTTTTCAAACAGGAAATGATAAAAGAAGTCTTGGCACATGAGGAAGGAAGAATGAACAATGGAAAGACCAGAAATATGGGTACATACAATAGCCTCTCCCTTTAGTTTTTATTAAAGAGGGCACGTACTGCATGGAGCATTGGGTGTTATATGCAAACAATGAATCATGGAACATCAAAAACTAATGGTGTAATGTATGGTGATTAACATAACATAATAAAAAAATAAAATAAAATATTCCTCATAAGTTTATATATGAACATGTAAATATATGATTTTTTAAAAAGATTTTATTTATTTATTTGACAGAGAGAGACACAGCGAGAGAGGGAACACAAGCAGGGGGAGTGGGAGAGGGAGAAGTAGGCTTCCCCCGGGGCAGGGAGCCAGATGCAGGGCTTGATCCCAGCACCCTGGGATCATGATCTGAGCCGAAGGCAGACGCTTAATGACTGAGCCACCCAGGTGCCCCTAAATATATGATTTATAAATCATATTTGATTATTGAAATAAAATTGCAATTCCATGTGATCTTTGAGACAATATTTAAAATTGGAGGAAGTAAAAGAACCCAAATGGAAATGAAATTTTCTCACTTGACTTGAAGTGATGAAATGTTACCAGTAAGCAGTTATAAGCCACATATGTATATCATAATATGCTGAGTAAGATGGAAAATAATTGATGAGTTTTATCAGAGAAGTGATATATTGTGGTTTACATTAAAACAAAACCAAACAGTCACGTTGCTGTGTGGAGAATTAATTCCATGGTATAAAAGAGACAAGTTAGGAGGTTACTACATTAACTAAGGGAGAGACAGCTTGGCACAGAGTAGTTGTGTTAAAGACAATGATAAATGGTAGATTCTGGATATATCATGAAGGTAGAAGTATCAGTATTTGGTTGTATAGTGAATAGGGTTGTAAATTACTAAAAAGGGAAAAGGATGGTCCAAAGATCCTTGATCTGCGCCAAAATATATAGTTGCCATTTATCCAAATGGAATATTTGTAACAAAATGCAAACAGGCTTTGAACATTTTACTAATGACTATTAGATGACAATTAGGTGTAGATGTGCAGAACTTATAAAAATTACAGGACTCAAGAGCATAGAGTATAAAATAGGACTGTAGATGTATATATATATTTACATATATATCTATATCTATAATCTCCACACACACATATATATACATATACATACATTTAATATATATTATGGATAATATGAAAGCCATGAGACAAGATTAGATCACATTAAAAGTTAAGGTACAGAGAGAAGAGAAATGGTGTGAAGATTAACCCTGATGAAGTCGAAAATTAAGAAGTCGAGAAGATAAAGGTGAACCAGAAAAACAGACTGAGAAGGAACAACAAATGAGTATAAGAACTGAGAAGGAGGTATTGTAGGAACTTACTTAAAAAAAAAATGGTTTCAAAAATAAGTTGTCAATCCCCTGTGACAAATGCAGTTGAAAGGTTAGATGAGACGACTTGAGACTTGGCAATTAGATTTGTCATGCATTCTGTTATCAGGATCCGAGACTAATTTCAGTGTCCATAAATCTCTATAAGATGATTTAATAATATGATTAAATGATAGATTCTATTTTGATAAGATGTATGAAACACTGTACACCTGAAAGAACATAAAGATATTTCCTGTCCATTTCTCTACCTGCACCCTATGCACATTGTCTTTTTCTAGGCTCTCAAACTTTGTATGTTCACACAGAAAACATACAAAATGTCTTAATTTATAAATGTTATTTCTAAGACAAGTACAATAATGACTTCTGTCCTATATTAAAAGTCTTTTGAAGATCAAACTATGAAGGAATCATGCAATGAACAAGAGTGAGGAGACTGTCGGGCGCCTGGGTGGCTCAGTTGGTTAAGTGACTGCCTTCAGCTCAGGTCATGATCCTGGAGTCCCGGGATCGAGTCCCACATCGGGCTCCCTGCTCGGCAGGGAGTCTGCTTCTCCCTCTGACTCTCCCCCTCTCATGCTCTCCGTCTCTCATTCTCTCTCTTGCAAATAAATAAAATCTTAAAAAAAAAAAAAGTGAGGAGACTGTCAAGGGCACAATGCTTTGCATTTGATTCTCCACATTTCCTCCACCTAAGTACAACGCTATAAGCAAGCTATAAACAGAAAATGCATCAGTAGCCATAAAATTTTAGGTTGTCTTCTTCCACAAAAAAAAAAAAAAAATCTAACATTTCTCTCTAAAAGAGATCTAGATACTGTGAAGATGCAAAGATCCTATCTCAGTAAAATTAGACAGTGTTTGGTTAATGGGAATTATATACATCAAGCTGTAGATTTAAGAAGTGAATTAAAGCATCGCTCAAGCAGATAGGAAATGAGACTAAGGATGTGTGATTTTCTGCATATCCTTTCTGTTGAAACACTGATTCTGCTTTCAATTTTCTGTTGAAACACTGATATGTTTCCAAGCATGTGATTTATGGAAAAATACTGCAGAAGTAGGATGAGCATGTCATCCTGAAGACAAAATGGTGTTGTGTCAGTTGAAAAACATAACTCTGGAAATGATGTACAATAGAAAACAACAACAAAAAAGAATAAAAAATGGTTTTATAATTTAAAAAAAAGCAGGAAGTCATAAGAAAAATGAAAGCTCAAAATGCTATCTTGAGGTAAAAGGATTAATAGTTACAAGAGGAAGAATTTCATGAACAATAAAACTGTAATGTATACTGATAGTGCTAAAAAAAAGTGAGAAAACTATATTACAAAAAGAGTGTTGCCACATTATAGCAAAAATAAATGGAAAAGTAGACATACCAAGAACTGTCCTATAAGAAAAGTTTTATAATTATTATCATAATAATACAAAAATTCTACAATCACTGAGCTCTCAAAAAAACCCCAAACACAATAACAAAATTAGAGGTCTTTTGGGGCTCCTGGGTGGCTGAGTCGAATGTGTCTGACTCTTGGTTTTGGTTCAGGTCATGATCTCAGGGTCCTGAGATTGAGTCCCGCATTGGGGTCTATGCTCAGCATGGATTCTGCTTGAGATTCTCTCTCTCCCTCTCCCTCTGCCCCTCCTGCTTGTGCTCTTTCTTGCTCAAATAAATCAATAAAATATTTTTTAAAAATAGAGGTCTTTCTATAAGTGATCAAAATTATTATATACTTTTAGGGAAAAGAAATTTGAAACAGAATTTTGTATGAAAGAAAACAGTTTTTAAAACATATAAATGCATTTCAGATAATTAGTGACTCAGAAATTTTATCATACATGTTTTAAATTTTTTATAAACAAGCTAACAGTTATATGTAAGCATGCAACAAACACACACATGAGCTGGCTGAGAGATGGATCAAAATTTACACTTTTAAGAATTGGGGCATTGCAGGGCGCCTGGGTGGCTCAGTTGGTTAAGCGACTGCCTTCAGCTCAGGTCATCATGATCCTGGAGTCCCGGGATCGAGTCCCGCATCGGACTCCCTGCTCGGCAGGGAGTCTGCTTCTCCCTATGACCCTCCCCCCTCTCATGTGCTCTCTCTCATTCTCTCTCTCTCAAATAAATAAATAAAAATCTTAAAAAAAAAAAAAAAGAATGAGGCATTGCAAAAAATGATTACTGTTAAGCAATATAATTCAATTAATACTCAATTTGTTTTTACAACTGAATATGACTATCAAAATAGTCAGAAGCAAAAACCTGAAATATAAATTATGAGAATGTTGTAATAATCTCTAAACCTTAGTTTATATTCACAGAGGTAATTTTGGTACAGTGGTTAATAATGGAGACTTTTGAGTAAGAAAAACCTGCTTTATTTATTTATTATTTATCTATTTTTTTACTGAAATGTAGTTGACATACAATATTATATTGTATGTATAAAATATATACAACAGTGATTCAACATTTATATACATTATGAAGTGATTTAACATTTATATATGATTCAACATTTATACATATTATCCTGTGGAATGTTACGATATGATATGATTTCTTATGACTAGATTATACTATAGGCTTGGTCTGTTGATATAGTCCTGAGACACAATGGTGAAGGGGTGTTGCTGACCATACAAACTGAAAACAAACTGTCTCTGGTGATACTCACAGGAATAGAGAAAAATGTTTTTACATTTAGTAGCTGCATACATGTGCCAAAGGATATGTTCATTTTTTTCAAGCATTAGAACTATATCTGGAGGAGCAGGTGCAATTGAAGTCATCACCTATTCAAGTTTATAGGAATTCACTATCATTATACAAAATACATCTCTCTTCTGCAGAATTCAAATAGGCATGTTAAATATGAAGGTGATAGGAATCACTACCTTTTGCTTCTTTTAAGACAGTGGTGATGGCAGTAATGTCTGTAATTTTTGCAGAAATGCAGGTCTGCTTTGATTTACTATTTTGGCAGACTGAGAAAGTCCTGTGGCTTCTATTGAGCTTTTGCTACAAGATTATCCTCATGACATACATCAAGGAACTAATATAAGAATTTTGACAGTTTGTCTATTCCTATTAAGCATTTCAGAATTGGGATAATCACAGGATAGGATGAGATGCATTAAACTCACTGTGAGACAGACCTTAGACAAAGCTTAGATTGATTACCTGAACGTCATCTGTCTCTATTGTGACTGGTGGTATACAGTAGTGTTTTAATGTCCAAAAATCTGAATAAATTAGAGACAGTGTACAATAATCCAAAAATGTCTAACTTTCCCATTATTTTGGGAGTTTGGCATACCCCAAAATTCATATGTTGAAGCCTTAACCCCAATATGATGGTATTTGGAAATGGGGCCTTTGAGAGATAATTAGATTTATCTGAGGTCACAAGGGTGATTTATCTGAGTTCACAAGGGCACTAATCCCCACCACGATGGGATTAGTGCCCTTATAAGAAGAGACACCAGATAGCTTGCCTGTTCTCTCTGTTTTGTTAGTACACAACCTGAAGTTAGCCATCTATAACCCAATAAGAGAGTCTTCCCCTGAAACAGACCATACTAGCACCTTGATCTTTAACTTTCAGTCTCTAGAATTGTGAGAAAATAAGTTTGTATTGTTTAAGCCACTCAGTCGATGGTATTTTGTCAGGATAGCCCAAGCTGACTGAGGCAGATCTTGGTATGGACAGTGCTATTGTAACCAATACTTAAGAATGTGCAAATGGCTTTAAAACTGGGTAATGGGTCAGGCCGGAAATTTTTCAGGTGCATGCTACATATATGGAGGTTAAGGGCAATTCTAATAACGTCGCAAATGGAAATGAGGAACGTGTTATTGGAAACTGAAGGAAAGGTGTTATTTGTAATAAAGTGGCAAAGAGCTTGCCTGAATTGTGTTCTAGTGTTTTGTGGAAGTTGGGACTTGTGATCAATGAAATTGGGTATTTAGCTGAAGAGATTTCTAAGAAAAGTATTAAAGGAGTGCTTTGGTTCCTCCTGACTGCTTATAGTAAAATGTGAAAGGACAGAGATTAATTGAAGAAAGCATTGCTTAAAAAATAAAACAGAACTTGATGATTGGAAACATTTTCAAGCTACCTATATTGCAAAAACTGATAAATCATATAATGCAGAAAACACCATGGGTGTGTCTACACTGTCACTCAATAAAGAGCTTACGGGATCATACAAGTAGAAGCACTGCCATTCTGAACTGAAGGAGACAGAGATGGGACAAACTGAAGAAAAGTTGTTGGATTTCTTGGATCTCACAGTGTGTGATAATAGATCTAGCTCAACTGTGAACATGTGCCATTCTTCAAGAAGAGGGAAAAATTACCCTGAAGGAGATTCAGAGAGAATCAGGGCCACCACCTCCGTTTAAATGGTGGTAGATCCGTGAGAATGGCATCAGGTATGTCCTGAAGTAACAAGTAAGTTGCATGATTAAATGACACAAATAGGATTAAATAGGTAAGAGAGGTATGCCAGACAATCAAATCTACCTTCCCTACTAATGTATTTGACCACATGACTGTATCTCCTAACTTTATGTATATACATATATGTGTATGTATATATATATATGTGTGCATGTATATAAATATAAACATTTATATGTATATGTGTATACACATATAAAATTACTTTTGTATGATTTTCAAGAATGTAGAAATTAATCTATGGCAATAGAAATAAGAACAGTGGCTGTTGTTAGGAGATGATCAACTGGAAAAAGAAACCTAAAACTACTTATGAATCTATAATTTGGAGTGAGATCATTGGAGTTGCTCTTCATAGAGAAAGAAGAGAAAATGCTCGGAAAATTGCTTATTCTTATGTAAAAAATATTATAGAATTGGATTATTTCTTTACCTATATAATAACAACCATTGAGGTGTATTTAAAACTTAGATATAAAACACAAAACATAATTTTCATAGTTTAGAATAAAAGGAAGAAGTCAGTTTTTCACATAGCCTGGTAAGTTGATAAACCAGTAAGGAACAGCTAAATGACATTGGCTAGATTAAAAATAAAAACTGTCCAAACTAATGCATCATCCCCAAGGAAAAAGTAAAATCACAGACTAGGGAAATATACTTGTGACATGTTAACTAACAGTGGATGAATGAGCAGAATTTATTTTTTTAAAATCCCCAACCAATCAATAAGAAAGAACAACTCAGTAGAAAATGGGTAAAGGTTATTAACAATTCACAGAAGTGACTAAAGAACATAGGAAACAATGGTAAGCTTATGAATAGTCACTGAAGTGAACATTAAACAACAGTAAGATATAATTCAGCATACGGCAGATGTGGGGAATATGTAAAATCTGCCCGCATCAAGCACTGGTGAGAAGTAGCTCAAGAAATACTCACTGTTGGTGATGGTATAAATTGGTGTAACCACCTCTGAGAACATTTATAAAAATCTGGTAAAAAGCATATTTTCTACCTCAGCAACTACATTTGTAAAATCCTTGCATACTTTCATTTGGAAGATTATTCTAATCTTTATTGTGGAATTGTTTGTACCTGAAAAATTGGAAGCAAGTATAATATGGGAATAACTATATCCAGGCATATATATTTGCATGATTAAATATGTAGAAAAATTACAGAGAATGAACTCATGCTATACATGCACATGAAATGGATACATCTGAAACAATACTTTAAAAGAAAGAGCCAGTGGCAGCATAATATCACAGGTACAATATATGTCAACTTTAAAAACATACTATAATTGGCATACTCTGTTGGAGGCCCATACGTATGTAATATAATTCTAAAATGCATGAATATGAAGTAAACACACTACCTTCATGGTTGAGTTTGTTATTGGGAATGACAGTTGGTGAGAATAAATGTGATGTGGAGCATTACACAGGACTTCATCTGTATCTGTAATATTTTTGTTCTCAAAAAAGGAAGTTCCGATCATATATGACAAATATTAATGTTCAGTAAACCTGGATATAGGCACATGGGGCTCTATTATACTATCTCCTTTTATGTATGGATGAATTATTTCTTTAAAAAATTATATAAGAAATAAATCACCACCAACAAAATAAAGCATGGTACAGCTGAATCAGAATCTAGACATTTTAACTCTCAGTCTTAAATCATAGGGAGTAAGAAATTCAGGAATCAAATATGTGCTCAGGCCCTGGAGGCCATAGCGTGGAATAGAAGAATGGTAAAGGACATGTAATCAATCTACATGGGCACACATACATTCTTGGATACTAAATTTTAGAGGCTGAGCAAAATAAAACTATTAAGTAAAATAGAAAATGCTGTTTTAGTTAGAAAAAGATTTTAGTTCTTTAAATTTACCACTCATGAATTAAGGAAATTAAAGCATTATAAGTTTTAGAATAAAGGTTCTAAAATCATAGCAGAAACTTTTATAGATTTATGTAATAAAACTTTTTTTTCTAAATAATATCACATCACACCTCATTAAGTTCTTGAACTTAACTTGTGCTTTAGATTTACTGCTTCCTTTACTTTTGATATTTTAAATGAATGGAAATTAATAATACAGTAGCCAGTTGACACGCACAGTATTTCTTTCCTGCTCCATACAAATGTGGTTTAATATGAGTTTCAATATAAAAGTCAAATGACATTATGCTAAGTTTAAATCATATGCTTTTTGTTTGAAGACAAAACTTTCAATCTACTTAAATACAAAGCGAAAAATGTCAGTAATTCTGAAGATAAGACTGGTGTTTAAATGGTAGTGAATCAAGAAGTCTAACAGACCACAAGTTAGAAATGACGACTAGATGTCATTTTACTTAGCAGTTTCACTTTTAATACGGAAATGGACAAAATACTGTGTTTCCATATTTAACATTATAGGTGGAAAAGGATATACATTGAAAGGAAACTACCAGCAGTGTCCACAGTTGCCAGTATTACTTCATTGAAGAGATTTTTCTCTTCAAAATGGAAAACAAGTGTGACCAAATTGTGTTCCGTAAGGAGCATGAAACGACTAACCACAAAAAGAGATCTTCGAATATTTATTAATTTTTCTCCCATATGTGTTGCAAACAATTTAAGAGGAGGATAGTGTCGAATAGCCATTAGAGTTCTGAGCAACTTGGGTGAATTTTTAAAATCTGAAAGCTGCAAGCTAAGGCACAGGAGTGAAGTGGGATTAGTGCAAAGATAAGGAGAATGTGGGGAGATGGAAAAAAGGGGGGATCACACATAGAAAACTCAATCCAGTTGCTACTCTGCCACCTCAGCTGTTTAATTTTCTGTATTGCCCATCTTCTCTAAACTTATTTAGTTGATAAATGCAGTACTTTTTTTATCTTATCTCACAGGGTTTTCCAGATGGTTGCTATAATTGTTCAATGATAATTTATATGGAAATACCAACATATTTTGAAAGCCACATGGTGTTTTGCACAAATGGAAATTAATATAATTTTAATCTCATGTATTTCTGGAGACCTGTCAAATACACAAAAGTAAATAATATGCTTAGGAACAAAGCTATTGCGTTTAGTAGATCAATTGTACAATATAGTTAGGTGAGGGAGGAATTTGTTTTAAATCACATTAAGCAGATTTCATTAAGGGGCAAGGATCATCAGGGTGACTACATATATGTTGTTATCAGGATGCTGAAGATCTGAGAAACAAGAAAGTTTCCGGATGCTAATCTCTTGGACTGGAACATTTGATAGTTGGCAGATATGGTTTGGTAAATTCTACTAAATAGGACTAGAAACAAATTTGATTTCAAACTGTTACTCAGCCACTTACTGTTTCTATCACCCGAGTGAAATTACTTGGCTCTTGAGTTCTATATTTTTAAATCTCTACAATAGAGATGCTAATAAGAATGACAGTAATACTCGTAGTGTGAGAAGCTAACAATGAGTGCTGCTTGTAGCAGGTCCTGTATTCAGTGCTTTCTGTATGGAATAATCATGTACAAGGTTGGGAAGAGTGAAGAATATTTTATATACAAAAGATTGCTTATACTCCAATACATATATATGCTAAATATAAGGCAGTCACATTTTTTAAAATTAATTTGAGAAACATAGAGTAGTAGCTGTGATATTTGGCTTTGAAGTAAACAGAAAAGGATTTGAATTTTGACTCTGAAATAAAGTAGGTTATTTTAAAATAATTAACTTCTATAAGTCTCAGTTTTCTCAATTCCAAAAGATGAATAATAATAGCGGTGGGGTAAGTATGTTACATGATTTTTATAGTATTGATTTTTCATAATATTGTCATAAAGATGAAAATAAATATTTGTGCTTTATGTAAATGAGTGTCTTTTTCAGGTTCTAGACTTTGAAACACTTTGGAAAAAGTCAAAGAGCAGCATTGTACCAAATTCTGAGTTTGTATTAGCTATCATTTTGGAAGTTTTAAATAATATTTTTTGTAATGTGATAAATTACTTAAGATGGGCAGTTTCATTTAAATCAATAGTACTTTGTTTTCAATTCATTTTTAGACATTTGACATTAAAAATAGATTTTTTTATTTGTCGATTCATTCTATAGTGATTTATTAAACTCATATAAATAGTCATTTAAATTTTTTTTTATGAATGATCAGGGAAAATTATTTGGAGAAAGAAAGTAAGATAATTTTCAACTTAATATTAATTCTTTCCTATTCCAACTAAGATACTATTTTCAACAAATGCTATAAAAATTAAAAATAGAACACATGATATGTATCACGGTGTACTTGTGCAGTTCAGTCATTTGAATATCTCAGCAGCCCAGAATCAAGTGCAATTAAGAGATAAGCTCAACCAGACTTCTGGTTGCAGGTTTTACAATTGGAAAGCCATCTGGAGTGCTCTGAGTATTGAACAATGATTGTTGGTTCATGCACATAGGTGCACGGCACAGAAGAGGCAGATTGACTCATTTGGCTAAAAGGAAAAATCTAGTGGAGTAAAATCATGTTTATTTCATTTTCTAAATTAAAAAATAGATTTAGATCATTTGAATGCATACAAGGTGTAGAATACTCTGCTACATGCTATTAAAAAAAAAAAAGTATTGAGAGGTAAATCAAATACAGACCTGGTGCTTACCCTTGAGAATTTTTCTTTAGAGTTAGATAACATTTGTGCAGACACCAAAAATAAAATATTTAAAAGATGAGGACATGTTAGGCAGTCAGGCAATCCTGGAAATAATTTTAAAGATGTTTCCTCTGGCCCAAAATGTGCACCAGAGTTTAGTGATATGTCACTATTGATGTAGTAAGCTATTAGTCAAAGTGAATTGACTGAAGCATGGATCATCAGAAAGACAATTTCCAGGGGGGAAAATGCACATCCAAGCATTATCCTTTCTTACTTTTTTTTTTTTTTGGTGTCAGATAGTTATAAAATGTTTCCAAAACCTTCTTTCTATGTTTCTCTCAGTCTCTATGCCTGAAATTTATTTCCTGCTTTGTATGCTGATTGATTTCCTGGATTTATGAAGCCAGGGAACTTCCTGCCAGTGTGCCATTCATTCATAAAACAAGTGTTTGTTACTTCTTCTTATTTGTGAGTTTCTAAGCCAGAAATTTAAAATTAAAAGATACAGCCCTTGCCCCATCAAACTCAGAGTCTTACTATTTTTACTGAAGAGTAGAGAAGAAAGGCAGTAGATTTGCAGAGAAGGGAGTCAGAGAAATTTTAACATAGAAGAGTTCTTTTTGTTTTCTTTGATAGTTGAGTAGTGCTCCTTAGTAAGAGAATTCTAGAGAAAACTACTTTTCTAAAAGGGTCCAAGCTTAAAATTCATTATCTCTGAAGTACCTGTGAAACTGCAAGTAATTTAAGATGGTTGGAACATAGGAGTTTTGAAGAGAGGCAGGAAATAAAGGCTGAAATAAGTTCAGAGCGTATATTAGTTTGTTATTGCTGCTGTAAAATATTATCACAATGAAACAACATAGACTTATTATCTTAGAATTCTGTAGTTCAGAAGTCTGATACTGAAGCTCCCTTTAAGGTTTCTGCAGGGCTACTTTTCTTTGTGGGGGCCCTAGGGATGAATCCATTCCCTTACTCACTTGAATTGTTGACATGTAGCAGTTTCTTGTAGCTGTAGAGCTGTGGTCCTTGTTTCCTGGGTGGCTGTCAGCTCTAGAGGTTGCCCACATCCCCTTGGCTCAAGACCTCCTTTCTCCAGCTTCAAAGCTGCCAATGGTGGGCTAAGTCCTCATCATACCTTGAGTCTCTTCTGTCCCTTCTTCCACTGTTGGTGTCTCTGATAGCCGCTTCTGCTTTCTTTTCCACTTTTGCAAGTCCATTCAATTTCATTGATTCCACCTGGATAATCCAGGATAACTCTTCAGCAAAAGGTCAGCTGATTAGTAACTTTATAATACCTTTTTGAGATGTAAAGTAACATATTTTCAGGTTCCTGGGATTATGTCTTGGACATCTTTAGGGGTCCATTACTCTGACTTCCATGAGACACATGTGTCACCTTTGTTTAAAGAAAATAAAGGGGGGGGGGTTGTCATTTCAGATTCTTTAGTGTACATCTGTTTATTCATCTTTCCTAATTTCTCTTTGCCCAATTCTAGCATATTATATATTTTTTCTAAATGTTCCTCAATTTTGTTTATGTTATGGAACTAATTAGCATGTAGATATGCATTTTATTCTATAATTATTACTTTAAATCTTTATTATGGTAGTATATACTTAACACTTTCATTTATATATTCCCCCCTTTTTTTTCTTGGTCAGCATCACTGGAAGTTTGCCCACCTCAGCTATCTTTTCCAGAAACTTGCTTTTGGTTTTGTAAGCCTTAGTTATATATTCTTTTTTCCTATATTGTTACTTTTTATACTTATTTTTATTTATTTTTTTGTTTTATTTTTCCAACTTCTTGAAGTGGTTGCTTGCTCATTATTTTTATTTCTCTGATTTGTCTTTTCATAAATGTATTCTAAACTACAGATTTCTCTCTATGTGCCTTTTTCAGTACCCCACAAAATTTAGTACCTAATGTTTTCATTGGTATTTAGCTCTAAGTATTTTTAATTTTTTAAGTAATTCCTTTTTCTAGACAGAGTTAGTAAGTTGTATTTTATTTAGTATGCAAAAATTTGGTATTTCTTCTTCCATATTTTAAAAATTACTAATTTCTATTTTATTGCATTGCGAATGAAGACCATATTTTGTATGCTGTTGATTCTTTCGGGAAAATAAGACTTTTTTGTAGATTATTTTATGCTAAATATTTTAAAACTTTCTTTATAGCTTAATATAAGTGTGCATTTTCTGCTTAGGTGTATGTAGTTCTATGTATAGATATTTGTTAAATGTTTATACATAAGATTATTGAAATTTTATTTATTTTGGTTTATTGTCTCATTTACATATCAACTTCTAAGAGAAATGAAAAGTACAATTTAATATTTTATTACTGCTTTAATATTTGGAGGGCTATATCATTCATTATCCTTGGCTTTAGAGGTGAAATCTATCAGATTTATAATGAACAGAGAATCAATATCTTGTAAAAGGAGTTTAAATAATTATAGGAAAAAAGAGCAAGTAGAAAAACTATTCAGCTGATTTTATTAACCAGTTAGGTATGATGAAAGAAAAAAAGACCATTTAATTTATGAATATTAGGAATATATTGTATCTTATCTCATTCTGTAAAAGGTGTATCACTGACAGAAACAGCAAATATACTTAACAGAGAGACTTTAGGCACATTCTTATTAATGCAGTTAAGCTAGTACATTATCAGTGATACTCTCACTTCTAATGTTTAACATTACTGGGAGAGAAGGGTAAAGCTATAAGGAAAATGAATGAGAAACATGAGGATTGGAAAAGAGAATTTTTTTTAAAGATTTTATTTATTTATTTGAGAGAGAGAGAATGAGAGACAGAGAGCACGAGAGGGAAGAGGGTCAGAGGGAGAAGCAGATGCCCTGCTGAGCAGGGAGCCCGATGCGGGACTCGATCCCGGGACTCCAGGACCATGACCTGAGCTGAAGGCAGTCGCTTAACCAACTGAGCCACCCAGGCGCCCCTGGAAAAGAGAATTTTTAGAAAATGTGATATAAACTCAAGTGAATCAACATATGAGAAAATTCATCAAAGTGGCTGGATAAAACATCAACTTATGGCCATTAATACCACTTCTTTGTAGCAGCAGAATCAACTAATAAGCATTATTTAGACAAATATAACTCATAACAACAAAAGTATTAAATGCCTAGCAGCCAACATAAAGAGCTAACACTTTTATAGAGTAAATTGCAACTATAATAAAGTAGTAAAATACAAAAAGTAGTAACAATAGATTTAAATAAATAGAAAGTATATCATGTACAGGGATGAATAGCTACATTTATATACCTAACATGTCAATTCCTTCCATAATAACACACATTATCGATACAATCAAAGTAAGATTTCAGGCTGAGCAACTGAGTATCCTCAGACATTTGACAATCTTATTCTAAAATGGATATCTAAGTATTCAGTTGCAGGTCAACATTGATAAACAAGATAAGGAAGGATACTCTTGCTGACAGATATTGATGTGTATTGAGAAACCATAGTACTAAATTGGTACAAAAACAAGGAATTTGACTAAGAGAACAAAATGGAAAACACAGAAACATATATGTGTATATGAGAAACATGTATATTTATGTGAAAAATGGTTTATTACAGATGAGGTAAGGATGAGTTATTTAGGAGGTAGTGTTGAGAAAACTAGCAACTCACTCTATGGAGAAAAGTGCAGCTGTATCACTATTTTATTCCAAATGATGTTGCACTTGAAGTGTATTGATGTCCTCAAGTACAAGGGAAAAAAGTGTAAAGACAATAGAAAATAACTGGGAAGAGCTTTTAATGTTACCAAGGGGGGTGAGAAGAACTTCTTAAATGAGGCCCAAAAAACACAGCAGACAAGATCATGAGAAAACAGATTTGATAATACACACACAAATGTTTTAAATTATCTTCACTGACATTCTCTATAACCAAAGGTACAGATATATAAACAACGGATGAAAGATATTTCTAAATATCTTCTAAATATATAAAACTAAAATAAACTGCTAATAATATAAATAAGAAAGAGCTCTAATTATAGGACAATAAAAAGAAAAGAAAGTATTTCAATAGTAAAACTGACATAGAAATGAACAGTAAGTTTACAGAAGTTGTAGCCCAGTGGCTGTGCAAACTTCCTAAGTAGTCAGGGGAAAAAAGCAAATTAAAACAAATTGAAATGTTTAGATGTGGATAAAATCTACTGGTGACAAGGCTGTGAAGAAAGGGAATTCTTGACAGTATCTAGGGAAATTAAGCATGCATAAACTTTAAGATTTGGTGATCCTAATCCTGAATGGATGTGTTCCCAAAGGGGAAAACAAATTTCTCAGAGGACCTGAGAAAACCTATAACAAGGTGTTCATGAAAACTGTTTGCCATCACAGGGTGTCTGTCTCTAGGCATATAAAAAATAAATAGTAAAGCAAAAGTCGTAAAAAGAAAGAGACCACAGTACATACAGCACATGGATAGATCTCCAAAATCTGGAGATGAATGAGAAAAATAGTAAATAAGTCTTAAACCCTAAGGCCACTTGAGTAAATGAAAATAAAATATTCATGAAACAAAAGCATATGTTATAGTAACATTTGCAGACTAAGAACACGTATGGAACACATTAGTTTGTTGCCTACGAAAGAGAGGGATAGAAATAGGTATTAGTAAGAAAAGGGAAAATAAGAACAGGAATTGTTTATATCAGAAAACTCCATGATAGTGGTTACACTCTTAAATATTTTCTTTTTTTCCTAATGTAAAGTGAGTTCAGAATTAGGCAGAGGTAAGTTATAGTAGCAGCTCATGATATTATCAATCAAACTCTTTCTATCTGAAACAGGTAACTGTGTTCATCATGGCTGCAATACGTCTGCCTCACCTCCAGGTCTGGTATATACATACAAATTGGGAAGAAGGGTAGGACCTAGAGACCAAACACAAGAAAGAGATACCAATTGGATCTTTCTCTATTAAACTGCTTTCCCAGAAGTTCCACTCAAAAACTTTTGATTACATCTCATTGGCCAAAATTACATCACATGGCCACCTGTAGTTGCAAAGACACCTGGAAAATCAGATGTTTAAACTTTTAATTCTAAAGAATAGAAGAAAATTATAGTAAATGTCATTATAAATGTGTGCCCAATAAGAACTTGTATACGTATTCTATATAGATGTAATGGGCTGATAATTTCCTATAGAAAATAAAAGGGACTAGATCTTGGTGGATTTGTTGATATAATTATAAAATGTTGTAGTGTAGAAAGGTAACAAGAGTCACTGGGAATTCCTGAAAATAAGAATGAAATGATGAAAATGCAATTTTTGAAAGATCAATATGGCTGTGAGTTGTGGGATGTGTTATAAAAGTGGTAAACTAGAAACAGAAAAATGGAGTAGAGAAGTGCTTTATAATATAATAAAAGTTAACAGACTACATACCCTTCTGTTTAATTCTGACCGCCATAAGTAGTTCCGTGACCTTGATGCCCATTGAATCTTTGAATCTTATTTTGTTCATCTGGAACTTAGGGATGAGGGTACTAATTACTGCAACAACTAAGTGAAAAAAGTCCGTAAAATTACCTAGCAATGTAGCACTTTTAGTATAGACAGAAACATCCTTCCCATACAAACGATATCTACTATAAACCTTTCAGAACTATCATTCTTACTGGTAAAGTACTGGAGTTTTTTTCTCCTTAAAGGCAAAAACAAGATAATGTCCGCTGTATAGTATGTTTCACATACCAAAATGTTGCTCTTAGCCAATGAAATAGGCAAAGTAGAAAAAAGTAATTAGATTATGGTTCTAAGCTAATTTTTATATCAAGGGACTAATAAAAGCTAATCTCACAAATCCTACTGGGAGTTTATAGAAGACAAATGGAACTTGCCTAGTCACAATTCACAGTGAGCCCAGTTAGTCCTCATACCCATCCATCCTCCAGTTATTTCCCCGCTTGCTGAATACATCAGACTCTACGACTCAAGAACATTTTGCCTCCCTACTAGTGTGGTCTTTATATAATCTCTACAGTAACACCCAACCTACTTTGATCATTTTTCTTAAAAGGTAGACATTTATAGAATGCTAACACTCCCAAAGTTTACACCCAAATCTTGCAAAGAATTGACTTTGTGAGCTCTGCTAAACTATCACACAGATGGTGGTTGAGAAGATAAGAATATCCTTGAGGTTATCCACTCTAGGATACTGTCTATCAATGATTATTGGTGAACATGAGTTCTTTCCCCGCCCTTTCCTCCCACTGAAACTACACTGCCATTTCCCTACCCACAAAAACAAACTTAGTAAAGAAATCTTGATAAGACAAATATAATTTTTAGATCTTTATCGTTCTGTAGATGTCTGATTATATATAGATCTCTCTATATATTTTTCTCTCTACATATGTATATCTATATATAATCAGAGATCTACAAACAATAAAGGTAACAGCGAGAAGTATATTCAGAAGATAAATGTAGGCCTATGTAAAATTATTATCACCTACATAATGAGATTTTGGTAATTGTGGCACAATCGTGAGGATCATGAAATGTGTATTGAATCTGTTATTTAATTTTTTTAAATTTTGTTTCTTTTGCCCAGTCAGGCCAAAACTTTGTCATTTTACAAAGTTTTATTAATAAATAACAACACTTTATTTCTTACTGTAAAACTATGATATATTCAGATTTTAACAAAGCTTCAACATTTAAATTATCATGAATAATTCAGCATGTTTTTAACTAAGCATGCTCATAAACAGTAAAAGGACTTTAATTGTTAGTTTTTGCAGAAAATCTCGTAATTAAGAGAACGGCAATTTACTATATCTGTATCAGGATTCTCAGGTAGCATGCAGATAAATATACTAATTTTAAGAAGATAATGTGGGGGTGCGTGGGTGGCTTAGTCAGTTAAGTGTTTGCCTTCGGTTCAGGTCATGATTCCAGGACCCTTGGTTCGAGTCCCGCATCAGGCTCCCTGCTCCACGGGTAGCCTGCTTCTCCCTGTTTGTGCACACTCTCTCTCTCTGTCAAATAAATAAAATCTTTTTTAAAAAAGGACAACAATGTGGTTTCTTCTTTTTATCCCATTCTATAAAGTATAATGGAAGACCAAACAGATTCTAATACTTATTCAACTCTGTCTCAAGTTGTTACTATATATTATCTCATACAACCCTCACAACTCTTTGAGGTAGGGGCTATTATTTCTCCTACTTTACAGAAGAGAAGATTAAGGTTGAGAGGATAAGTGACTTGCCTTAACCAATGAAGCTAGTTGGTGATGGGGACAGATGGGCATCACAAATGTTGTCTTCAGAGCTTGCTCACTTCACAACTATGCTCTACTGCCTTTTCTAAGAGATTTCCTATATTCTTTGTTTAAATTGAGGTTATGCCTTGACCTAACATAGAACTTGAATATGAAACTATGAGTTTGCATGCCAGTGATTAAAGCCTTCATTTAGTCTTGTAGCTTATTGCATAACATAAGTGTAAGGGTAGAGTTATGTGAAAGGAATAAACAGTTGTTCACTTTGGGCACAAATAGACTGCCTCCTTTCTGGGCCGTATGTAAACCTATGAAAGGATTTTCCTTCATAAGTTTAAAAGTATCTGGCCTCTTACATGTGATTTATGAAAATAGGCTGAATGAATTCAGAAAAACAAGTGATTTGAAAGCTTTTTATTTGCTTCTCTGGGAACATAACAGAGAAGCCAGAAGCAAGCAAAATGAGCTTATCCTGTTGCGTGTATGTCAGAGATGCCCCCAAGGTGCCTTTATAATAATGTACTATGAATAATTCTGTCTTAACAACCAGAGTTTAATAAGAATAAATAACTCTCTTTTTCACATTGAGAATTGAAACGATGTTCTTTGGTATAAAATTCTAAAAATTGTTTTCAATATTGAACAAGAATGAATGATATTAAAGCTGAGTAATGAATTAATGTATTTCTTTACCTATGTTGGATCATCTTTTTAAAACAAATATTCTCTGGTAATCCTTTAAACCTACAGTATTTTTATCAGGTAAAATTATGCCTTTGTCAACTCTCATTATCTGGGTTTTATTTTTTTTATACTGTCCTTTATACTATAAGTAACATCAAATACTACTAAATAGTTGAGATATAAATAATGTTTAATATTTTTTCTATGTCCCTTTAATTATGTAGGTAAAGGTAAGAATTTTAAATGGCATTTTATTCACACATATCCTAAATAAAATTGCTAAAATTAAACATAATTTGAGTTTTTTAGTAAATACCAAGATTAAAATAGCTGTTGGACTAATAAAAAGTAAGTAAAGCCAAGTCTTCATCATGCATTGCCTCCAATATAACACTTTATAGTGTTAACTCAATACATAAATTAAATATATTTAGGATTGTTTTCATCTACATTTTTTGAAGATGAGATGTCCACATCAATATATTTAGGAAAATTCCCAATAGGAGTTGAGCTTAATATCTAAAATAGGTGCTCAAATTTTCAAATGAAGTAGACCATGAAATGCATCTGATGCCCAAAATAATTTATCTTCTCCACTTCCCTTCAAGTCATCACTGAAAGGGACTGAGATTCTCTAGCAGTCCCTTCTGGCTGTTGCCAACATATTGTGCAGAGCCACTTGGAACTATCATCATTTTTATTCGTCGGTCAACAGATCTGGATCTGACAGACCTTAGAAGGGAAATGAGGGAAATACAGTTGTGAGGTAAGAATATGCACCCTGGGAATATATGCAATTTATGTGTTCCTTTAAGACCTATGTGAAAATAATCCTTGTCTCTACCACTTCTTTCTTAATGATCAAGTATTATTACTATACATCCCCAGTTACATTTTAGTATATACTCTATGTGATGACACACTATGAATCTTGTGGATTAATAAGAATAAGTATGTATTTAGACTGGATTATGTTACACATATCTCTGAGGCTATTGAGGCATGATAGAAAATGTGCATCACTGTTCTTTCCAGGAGAAAGCAAAGGGTTTCTTTTGTTGCTGCTTAGTTATTTCCCATAGATAGCTGTTTATCAGGTGTTGGGGCATATGCTTGCTCTCTGCTCCAATAAAGATACCATGTCTGAAAAAAATTGAAATTTGAAACCTACCTTAAGATTATAGTGATCCACTTTTACTTTAAAGACCCATCTGTCTTTTTTCAGAGTACTTCAGGTAGGTTATATGGTGGTATTATAGGCATAATCACCTTTGAAAATTGTAAATCATTGATGTGGTTCTAACACTATGATGACCCTAGGATATGGCACTGAATTTTCTTGCTCTGTTTGATAGGGAAGATAATTTCTGAACACATCTCCTTGGCTCCTTAAAACAAAACAAAAAACAATTCTTTATACCCAGGATCATGGACCAATAAATGAATTCTACATTTGCTCCAAATATCTATCCCAACTACATGCTCACAAGTTGAAGTTTCACCATTGTATGGGGGATTAATTTGGGGTTCTGCTACACTAAGAGGCAGACTCAAGCCCCAAATTCTTTTATTAACATACCATGATGTATACATGATACTTGATAGAAGGACCTTCCTCAAGAGTATATAGACTCCACTTCCCTCAGAGAGCACACAGTGTTGGAGGTTCACATTTGGGAAAAGAGAAGGGTTCTAGCTATATACTGGATTGACCTTAGTCAAAACTATAATCCCCAGACTTACAGTTTTCTTGGTTTATAAATCTAGCAGTAACTGTCCTACAAATGCCATCCACACACTCTTAAAAGTTTCCTATGATTAGATCACTTTGTTGCTATTTTTCTGTTCTTCATTGCCTCTGATAAAGAACTGCCTCTGCCATATGAGAATCTTATTATTTTCAGTGATTTGGAAACCCTGTTTAGTGGTATAATCTTCCACCAACATCCTCAGACTACACATAACAACTACTAAAAGTATGTTTTGTCATATTGCTATTCACCTCACTAATACAGTTTTCAAAGAGGTAGCCTTAGAGGATTCTTGGGGGACATGGTAGGTGTGATTAAATGGGATTCCCATGATGCAACTCCTTTAACATTTTTAGCTCCTTTGATTATTTCCATTACATAATAAATATTAACTTTTAGCCCCCAAACTCAATTTTACCATATAGGTCAATGTGAAGTCCAAGTGCTACTCAGCCAGACAAGTGAATACCAGACCATTTAAGAATTCAAGGTTTCTTTTATTCATTACATTAGCCATAAATACAGTCCGATATACTGCTATTATTACAAAAGACCATAGACTGGCTAGCTTAAACAGCAAACATTCATTCTCACAGTTCTGGAGGTTAAGAAGTCCAAGATCAAGATGCCTGGTGATGTAGTGTCTCAGGAGGGCCCCCTTTCTGGTCTGTAGATGGCCGTCTTCTCTTTATGTTCTTCCCATGGCCTTTCCTTGCTGTGTGTAGGGGGAGGAGAGAGAAAGAGCTCTTTTATCTCTCCCTCTTTGTATAAGGGCATCAGTCCCATCATGAGGGCTCTACCCTCATGACCTAATCTAACCCTAACTACCTCCCAAATGCTTCACCTCCAAATACCATCACATAGGGGATTAGGGCTCCAACATATGAAATTTTGGTGTGACACAAACTTTCAGTCCCTGAGCCTTTATGAGAAAAAAAAATTTTGAAAATAAGAGATGTTAAAAGCACTCTGTTTCGGACAATGTGCACTTTGAGGTTGTCATTTTCTTTATGCTCTCAAATGCAATTTAGAACAATCAGGCCACCACATAGTCCTTGTATAAAGCCCAGGAAGAATTTATAATAGCTATTAGGTAACTTACTCACAGAAACAACTGGAGGGTTGGATAGTGTCCAAAAGCACATGGAAAAACTGGTATGATTGTATAACTTAACTTGGATGAAAAACTAGAATCTTTTTCCTTACCTTTCAATCTAGAATAAGTCCTTTCTTTTAAAGAAGCTTTTCTAAACTACTGCATCGACAAGAAAGTTACTTAATGGAGACAATTGCTTATTTCTTAAGACATTTTACTGTTAACAAAAAAGATGGTAGCAAGACCGCTCTTCCATTTACTTTTTTTTTTTTAAGATTTTATTTATTTATTTGACAGAGAGAGACACAGCGAGAGAGGGAACACAAGCAGGGGGAGTGGGAGAGGGAGAAGCAGGCTTCCCGCTGAGCAGGGAGCCTGATGCGGGGCTCGATTCCAGGACCCTGGGACGATGACCTGAGTGGAAGGCAGATGCTTAATGACTGAGCCACCCAGGCACCCCTCCGTTTACTTTTCTATAGTCTATAGTAGTCAAGATTTATGCAGTTGTGGAATTAAAAAAAAGAATTTCTGTAAATTGAGCAATGTGAGTATATATACATATTTTTATTAAAATAACATGTGCTTTTATCTTTTTGTTGTTGTTTATTAAAGGTTGCTTCCTTGGGAAACTTTGTAAAAGAATTTATCATTTCTGAGCTCTAATGAATAGTTTTTTGGTCAAGGAATCAGCAATTTATTAAATGTTTTCATATAATTAAGTCGATATAATATACATTTAATCAAAATCTTTATTGAGACAATTGTAGATCTGCATGCAGTTTTAAGAGTTTATTGTTAGAGGTTAAATGAAGAGATCCTGAGTATGCTTCACCTAGTTTCCACCAATAAATTTGCAAACCTGTAATATAGCATCACAAACAAGTTATTGACATGATATATTCTACTGAACTTATTCAAGTTTCCCCCTTTTTACTTGTAATTATTTGTGTGTGTGTGTGTGTGTGTGTAAGACCTATACAATTTTACCATATGTCTAGGTCCATATATCCACAGTCAGGACACTGAAAATTTCATCATCAAAAGGATCCCTCATTTTGTCCTTTAATGACCACACCTACCCCGACACCCTCTTTCTGTCTCTAACTACTGAAATCCACAAATCTGTTCTTTATGTCTCAGATTGTGTCATTGCAAAATGTTATATAAGTGCAGTTATAGAGTGTGTAACCTTTTGTGTTGGTTCCCATCCCCATCTCATGATTCATCCAGGTGTTGTGTGTTATCAATTCCTTTCCTTTTTTTTTTTTTATTTTTGAATTAAATTTTTGGCACACATATAGCACAGTTTGCTTAAAGATCAGTTTATTCACCTGTTGAAAGACACCTTATGTGTTCACATTTTGCAATTACAAATAAGGCTACTACCATGTACATTGATGTACGGGTGTTTGTAAGAACATAGTTTTCATTTCTTTGGGATAAATGCCCGAGAGTACAGATTCTTGATCATATAGTAATTGCAGAAACTTTCAAACTGTTCCCACACTGGCTGTACCATTTTACATTCCCAAGAGTAATGTATGAGTGATCCATTTTTTCCACATTCTTTCTGGCCTTTGGAGTTTTTCACTATTTCTTTTTTAACCATTCTGATTGGTGCATCATAATTATCTTATTGTGGGTTTAGTATGCATTTACCCGATGGCCACTGATGTTGAAAACCTTTTCATGTGCTTATTTGCCATTTGTAAATTCTTTTCAGTGAAATGTCCCTTCATGGTTTTTTTTGCCCATTTTCTAGTTGTTGTTTTTTTTTTAACTGTTGAGTTTTGAGAGTTTTTAATATAGTCTAGATACTAGTGCTTTGTTGAGTGTGCGGTTTGCTCATATTTTCTCTCAATCTGAGGCTTGTCTTTTCATCCTTTTCTCATAAACTTTCATGAAACATTTTAATTTTGATGAGACTCAATCAACTTTTCATTTTGTGGATCATGCTTCTGGTATTGTGTGAGAATGCTTTGCATAGGGCTAGATCTCAAAAATTTTCTTTTGTGTTTTTTTTTTTTCTAAAAGTTTTATACTTTTATATCCTCCATTTGAGTCCAAGATCTCTTTTGGGTTACTTTTTGTACAAGTTGTGATATTTAGATTGAGGTATTTGTTCATTTTTTCACCTTGTTGCTCCAACACTTTTTGAAATGGCTATCCTTCCTCCATTGAACATCTTTTGCAATTCTGCATTTTTGTCAAACATCAGTTGAGTATATCTGTTAGGTGTATTTCTGGGTTGTCTGTTATGTTCCATGAATCTATGTTTCTATCCCTTTAACCATACCACACAGTCTTTTTTACTACAGCGAGGTAGTAAGTCTTATTATCAGGTTTCTTTGAAATACAGTGATTTCTCTTTGTTATTGTTGTTGTTATGATTAAGACTGCTATGGATAAGCTTATTTATGTTCATAACAATCCATGTTAGGATATTGATAGGAATTGTATTAACTTTACAAATCAGTTTGACATTTTTGAATACTGTATGCCTCTCCATTTATTTAGATCTTTGATTTCCTTCATCAGCTTTTTATAATTACTAGTTTACAATTAGTATGTAATCATAGAATGTAGATTTAAGTATATCTGTTGTTAAGTATACAACTAAGCATTTCATTCCTTTGATGTATTTGTTAATTACATTTTTAATTTTAGGTTCTGCATGTTCATTCTTAATAGAAAGAAATATGACTGATTTTATGTTGATCTTGTATCCTGAAACCTGCTGAAAACTGCTTACTTTTTTTCCAGTCTCCCTTTTTCCTTTTACTCTGGTAGATTTTTTGGTTTGCTCTACATAAATATTCATATCATCTGCATATATAGTTTTATTTATCCCTTTCCAATCTGTATTTTTTTTTTTTTTTACTTATTTTCGTTGCCTTATTTCAGTGGCTAAACCTTCCAGAACTATGTTGAGTAAGAGTAGAGAGAGCAGTCATCTTTGCCTGTTCCTGATCTTAGGGGGAAACTATTCAGCCTTTCACCATTAAAAATGATACTATCTACAGGGTTTTTTGTAGATGTAATTTATCAGTTTGCTGTCATTCATTTCTGTTCCTAACTTGATGATTTTTTTTTTTTAAATTGGGAATGGGTATTGGATTTTGTCAAATGCTTTACTATGTAAATTGACAGGGTCATATGGTTTTTCTTTTTCAAATTGTTTATATGGTTTATTTCATTTTTTGATTTTAGAATACTGGACCAGCCTTCCATGTTTGGAATAAATCTCACTTGGTCATTGTATATGTTGCTGGATTTGGTTTGCTAGTGTTTTGCTGATGATTTTTATATCTGTATTCAAAAGAGATATCGGTCTGCAGCTTTCTTTTCTTGTGATACCTTTGTCTGGTTGTAGTATCTGATCCCATATAATGAATTGTTAAGGAATTTTTTTCTTTCACACTGGAACATTTTATGTAGTTGTTGCTAATTCTTTTACATGTATTTGGTAGAACTTTCCAGTGAAATTATCTAGGCCTATAGATTTATTTTTTGGAGTTTTTAAATTATGAATTCAATTTATTTCATAGTAATAGAGATATTGAAATTATCCCTTTCAGTTTGGTTGAGATTGGTACTGTGGCTTTCACAGAATTGTTTAATGAAATCAGAACTTTTTGAAGTAAATGAATAAATAGAATGAATAAAAATAGCGAATTAGACATAATACAATTATAAGACTGTTTTGGTTGTTATTAAAATTTTTACAACAAAAAAGAGTTGATAAACTTTCACCTTAAAATTTCTATTTCCATAGCTAGTTACTCAGTAAGTCAAGCCACCTCTTCAACTGAGGACAAGTAGAAAAGCTACTCAAATATTTTAAAATCTGCCCCTTATGGCATGAAAATTAATAGTTACACAGAAAATAATGCAGAAAAAACCCAGTCATATCCCAGCATATATTGTTCAGAAAAAAAAATGTGCTCAGGGAAAATGTTATTGATACCAGTATTTTATATAAAAGACTGAAAGTAAAATAAATGCATATTAAAGTAATTATAAAATGTAAGGAAAATAAAAATAAATTTTAAAAAGACACACTAAATCCAAATATGACTGCACATTTCTAAAATCACATAAATAAAGGGAGAGTAGATTTATTTATTTATTTATTTATTTATTTATTTATTTATTTTTATTATGTTCAGTTAGCCAACATATAGTACACCATTAGTTTTTGATGTAGTGTTCAATGATTCATTAGTTGTGTATAACACCCAGTGTTCATCACATCATGTGCCCTCCTTAATACCCATCACCCAGTTACCCCATCCTCCAACCCCCCTCCCTTCTGTAACCCTCAGTTTGTTTCCCAGAGTACAGAGTCTCTCATGGTTTGTCTCCCTGTCTGATTTCTTCCCATTCAGTTTTCCTTCCCTTCCCCTGTGGTCCCCCATGCTATTCCTTATGTTCCACTACAGAACACTTATGAAAGAAATTGAGGAAGACACAAAGAGATGGAAAAACACTCCATGCCCATGGATTGGAAGAATTAACATTGTTAAAATGTCTATGCTGCCCAGAGCAATATACACTTTAAATACAATCCCTATCAAAATATCACTGACATTTTTCACAGAGCTGGAACAAACAATCCTAAAATCTGTATGGAACCAGAAAAGACCCTGAATTGCCAGAGGAATGTTGAAAAAGAAAACCAAAGCTAGGGGCATCACGATGCCTGACTTCAAGCTATATTACAAATCTATCATCATCAAGACAGTATGGTACTGGCACAAAAACAGACACATAGATCAATGGAACAGAATAAAGGACCCAGAAATGGACCCCCAACTCTATGGTCAACTAATCTTCCACAAAGCAGGAAAGAATATCCAATGGAAAAAAGACAGTCTCTTCAATAAATGGTGCTGGGAAAATTGGACAGCCACATGCAGAAGAATGAAACTGGACCATTCTCTTACACCATACACAAAGATGTACTCTAAATGGATGAAAGACCTCAATGTGAGACGGGAATCCATCAAAATGCTAGAGGAGAACATAGGCAGTAACCTCTTTGACATCGGCCACAGCAACTTCTTTCAAGACACGTCTCTAAAGGCAAGAGAAACAAAAACAAAAATGAACTTTTGGGAGAGGGGATTTAAACTACAATAACTCATGCCTGAAACATAACCAGGACAAAAAGAATGATACAAATGTTAACATACATGTAAGTAGGGATGTTAACCTCTAAGATAAGCAGAGTCTGTCTGGAGTTCACATTAGTATGTAGAGTCAGGCAGTGACTATCAAGAAAAAAAAAAAAAAATCAAGGGTATCAGGGGCCTAGCTGGGAAAGAACAAAATTAATTCACCAGAGAAGGCAGTTCCACTGTGAAGGCAGTAATACTTAAAATGGAAAGGAAAGATGGCACATCAGCATGCTGGTTTCTGGGCACTACTTTGAAGCAGGTTTGAAATTGCCCATGACCAGAGGTAATAGTCTCAGGAAGGCATTACTATAAGAAACCATTTGGAATGGGAGATGATAAGTAGAGAAAATTGTGAGTCCTGCAGAAACAAGAGAAAGTTACAGAATCAGAAATCAACCCTCTTTTTTTTTTTAATGATATTTTCTCTCAATGAAACCTCATTTCACTATACCACCAAAAGAGTTTATTTTTTCCTTTTTTTTTTTTCATTTTAAAAGAAGGTCTTTTTGAATGAAGATGCTAGAAAGGAACTCAGAACCTTCAAGCCTCCTCCCAATGGAGACATATCTATTATGGTCAGTTTAGAAAACTTCAAAGCTTTGTATAATGAATACAAATACCAGGAATCCCCCCAGAACAACTATTATGAGAATAGAATAGGCAGAATCAAAATATTATATCTGATTAAAGTGCTTATGATAAATCAAGCAAAAAGCAAAGAAAAATATACTATACACTATAATTTAGTGTATTCAATATAAATTAAATAATGTTGAACATCCTTTGTAGAAATAACTCCTTAAGTCAAAAAATATGTATAAAATGGACAAAACCAGAAAATTTTGAATACAAATTATAGGCAGAACTCAGTAAAGAATGACAACTAAAATACAATGCCATTGTATAAATGGGTAATTAAATTAGTATGCCCAAAGGAAAATAAAGTTTAATGAATGTATAGCAAGAGACATTAAGAAATGAAAACATCAAGAAAACAAAAATAAAAGAGAGTAAAAGGATCAGAAGATATAGATATAAAAGATAAGCAAATTCTGACATATACATAATTGGAATCTCAAACAAAAACAGAACATGAAAGAAATTGTATTTTAAACTATGATTCAAGAAAATTTCTGAAAATAAAAGTCCTGAAACTACTAATTGAACAGACCTAAAGTATACCTGGAGAAACTGACATTGAACAATCAACTCTGTGACATTCTAGTAAATTTTTAGACATTAAATAAATGAAGAAAAATATTTATGGGACCTCCATGCAAAAACAAGCAAGTTGCTTACTAAGGAAAAAAAAATACATGTTGAAATCAGGCATTTAGAAAATAATGGAAAGATTAAGACAATAGTGGAGTGTGGTTCCATAAATTCAAGGACAGGAAGTACGAGTCAGTAATTTTATAGCTTGGCTATAAAGGCTATAAAAAATACAGTTTAATACCTGTAAAAACTCTTGCAATAATGTAAGCATGAAACTTCCTTGCACAATATACTAAAGGATGGGTATCATCTAACCTAGAAGTGATTAGGTAAACATTAGCTAAAGAACTGTCAATGAGAAGTGGACATATTTAATTATAATCAAAGACAAAAACAAGGTTGTGACCAAAAAAAAAAAACAAAAACAAAAGATAAATGTCATCTATGCCAAAAAGTGGGAACAGAAGGAAAAGAGAAAATACAAAAGTAGAAAAACTCATTGATTGTTGAATAGGTGAAAGTCAACTCAACTAGTAGTAGCTTAAGGAGAACAAAAAGGCATTTAATAGGTGAGAGTCAACGCATATATTTTAAAGCAGAAAAAAGCTAGTAGAAGCTTAACTAAAGGTAAAAAAAAAAAGAATTAAGTATATAATGAACTATGTTGATAAAAAAGTAACTCCTAGAGCAATAATAAAAGTTTTCATGTTTCAAAATAAATACAAAAAAATGAGTGAAGAAATATACCACCTAGAGAAAGAAGCACATATATCCCTCACCCTCTCCCCCTGACACTATTTCCACCCCCCATATTAATTATAAAATAATGGAAATAGTAAGTATAAAATAAGACAATATGGCAGTATTGAGTATGGTCACATCAGACATATCAGTAACTACAGATGGATTTAAAAACCTGCTAAAAGAAAAAGCTAGGAAAAGTTAATAAAAGATTAGTGAAAGATTTGTTTCCAGAACAAAATGCAACTCAGTTGTAAAACATGGGAAACACCTATTTTAAAAATATGATTCAGAAATGACAGAGAGAGGAGAGAGATATATAGATAGAAATAGATGAGAGACAAAGATATTGAGAGAGAGAGAGAGAGGGAGGCAAAGAGATAGAAGAGAAATAGAAATACTGAGCAGATTTTCAGTCTTATCAAACTAGGTAGGATCAGGCCTTAACACATTAAAATAGACAAAGAATCTTCTTTATGATACAAAATGATGCAATTAACAAAGTAGAAAAACAACAAAGGTATAATAGGCATTATGTATGTACCAAGTAACAGAGTTACTATTTTTTTCTAAAACATATTCAGGGAGAAATAGAGAAAAACATTAGGGAAGTTCCACAGTTATTTCAAGTTTGTGTTAAAAAACCTCAAGGAGACAAGTAAGCATATAGGAGGCCTAACCAATATCAAAAGGATGGATAATATGGAGAAATATCAAATATTACACCCTAATAATAACTCTTTATGTCAAGGGCAAATGGAACATCTATTAAATGTATCATAATATTGAAAACAGAAGGAAGATAAGTTTAACATAATAAAATTATTATAAACTACACTTTTCAATCAGTATTTAATAAGACAGAGATCAGTAACAAAATTGAAAAGATCCTTAACCTGGAATTTATATATTTTTTGTTAGGTTAGGTTTATCATGGATCTATGGTCTAAAGGGGCTCCTCCCCCCTAAAATTTATATGTAGAAACCCTAACCCCCAAGGTGATGGTTGTAGGGGGTGGATCTATTGAGAGGTGATTAGATCATGAGAGCAGACCCTCATAAGTGGGATTAGTTCCTTTATAAAAGAAGTCCTACGGAGGCCCCCTGACCCTCCTGCCACCTAAAGACACAACAAAAAGGTGCCATCTCAGAACCATGAAGTAGGTCCTTGCCATCTACTGAATCTGCCAAACCATGAGCTTGGATTTTCCAGCCTCCAGAATTTTGAGAAATAAGTATTTATGGTTTATAAGCTACCTAGTCTATGATTTTGTTATAGCAGCCCAAATAGACTAAGATATATGGTATAATTATATATAGTAAAATTCACTTCTTTAGGTATACATTTCCCTGAATTTTAATTTTGGTAAAATCCAATTTATCACATTTTCTTTTATGATTCATGTTTTGCATCCTAAGATCTTTTGCCAAACCAAAAGTTGCAGAAATATTATTTTATTATTATGTTATGTTAATCACCATACATTACATCATTAGTTTTTGATGTAGTGTTCCATGATTCATTGTTTGCATATAACACGCAGTGCTCCATTCAGTGTGTGCCCTCTTTAATACCCATCACCAGGCTAACCCATCCCCCCACCCCCCCCAGAACCCTCAATTTGTGTTTCAGAGTCCATCGTCTCTCATGGTTCATCTCCCCCTCCTATTCCACCCCCCTTCATTTTTCCCATCCTGCTATCTTCTTCTTCTTCTTCTTCTTTTTTTTTTTTTAATATATAATGTGTTATTCGTTTCAGAGGTACAGGTCTGTGATTCAACAGTCTTACACAATTTACAGTGCTCACCATAGCACATACCCTTCCCAATGTCTATCATCCAGCCACCCCATCCCTCCCACCCCCAACCATTCTAGCAACCCTCAGTTTGTTTACTGAGAATAGGAATTCCTCATATCAGTGAGATCATATGATACATGTGTTTCTCTGATTGACTTATTTCACTCAGCATAATACCCTCCAGTTCCATCCACGGTCGTTGCAAATGGCAAGATTTCATTCCTTTTGATGGCTGCATAATATTCCATTGTATATATATACCACATCTTCTTTATACATTCATCTGTCGATGGACATCTTGGCTCTTTCCAGAGTTTGCTATTGTGGACATTGCTGCTATAAACATCGGGGTGCACGTACCCCTTTGGATCCCTACATTTGTATCTTTGGGGTAAATAAATAAATACCCAATAATGCAATTGCTGGGTTGTAGGGTAGCTCTATTTTCACCTTTTTGAGGAACTTCCATACTGTTTTCCAGAGTGGCTGCACTAGCTTGCATTCCGACCAACAGTGTAGGAGGGTTCCCCTTTCTCCGCATCCCCGCCAACATCTGTCATTTCCTGACTTGTTAATTTTAGCCATTCTGATTGGTGTGAGGTGGTATCTCATTGAGGTTTTGATTTGGATTTCCCTGATGCCGAGCGATGTTGAGCACTTTTTCATGTGTCTGTTGGCCCTTTGGATGTCTTCTTTGGAAAAATGTTTGTTCATGTCTTCTGCCCATTTCTTGATTGGATCATTTGTTCTTTGAGTGTTGAGTTTGAGAAGTTCTTCATAGATTTTGGATACTAGCCCTTTATCTAATACGTCATTTGCAAGTCCCTTCTCCCATTCTGTCGGTTGTCTTTTGGTTTTGTTGACTGTTTCTTTTGCTGTGCAACGCTTTTTATCTTGATGAAGTCCCAATAGTTCATTTTTGCCCTTGCTTCCCTTGCCTTTGGCGATGTTTCTAGGAAGAAGTTGCTGAGGCTGAGGTTAAAGAGGTTGCTGCCTGTGTTCTCCTTTAGGATTTTGATGGACTCCTGTCTCACATTGAGGTCTTTCAACCATTTGGAGTCTATTTTTGTGTGTGGTGTAAGGAAATGGTCCAGTTTCATTCTTCTGCATGTGGCTGTCCAATTTTCTCAACACCATTTGTTGAAGAGACTGTCTTTTTTCCATTGGACATTCTTTCCTGCTTTGTCGAAGATTGGTTGACCCTAGAGTTGAGGGTCCATTTCTGGGCTCTCTATTCTGTTCCATTGATCTATGTGTCTGTTTTTGTGCCAGTACCATACTGTCTTGATGATGACAGCTTTGTAATAGAGCTTGAAGTCCGGAATTGTGATGACGCCAGCTTTGCTTTTCTTTTTCAACATTCCTCTGGCTATGGGGGGTCTTTTCTGGTTCCATACAAATTTTAGGATTATTTGTTCCATTTCTTTGAAAAAAGTGGATGGTATTTTGATAGGGATTGCATTAAATGTGTAGATTGCTCTAGGTAGCATTGACATCTTCACAATATTTGTTCTTCCAATCCATGAGCATGGAACGTTTTTCCATTTCTTTGTGTCTTCCTCAATTTCTTTCATGAGTATTTTATAGTTTTCTGAGTACAGATTCTTTGCCTCTTTGGTTAGATATATTCCTAGATATCTTATCGTTTTGGATGCAATTGTAAATGGGATCAACTCCTCAATTACTCTTTCTTCTGTCTTGTTGTTGGTGTATAGGAATGCCACTGATTTCTGTGCATTGATTTTATATCCTGCCACTTGACTGAATTCCTATGAGTTCTAGCAGTTTTGGGGTGGAGTCTTTTGGGTTATCCACATAAAGTATCATATCATCTGCAAAGAGTGAGAGTTTGACTACTTCTTTGCCAATTTGGATGCCTTTGATTTCTTTTTGTTGTCTGATTGCTGTGGCTAGGACTTCCAATGCTATGTTGAATAGCAGTGGTGATAGTGGGCATCCCTGCCGCATTCCTGACCTTAGGGGGAAAGCTCTCAGTTTTTCCCCATTGAGAATGATATTCGCTGTGGGTTTTTCCTAGATGGCTTTTATGATCTTGAGGTATGTACCCTCTATGCCTATACTCTGAAGAGTTTTGATCAAGAAAGGATGCTGTACTTTGTCAAATGCATTTTCTTCATCTACTGAGAGGATCATATGATTCTTGTTCTTTCTTTTGTTAATGTATTGTATCACATTGATTGATTTGCAGATGTTGAACCAACCTTGCAGCCCAGGAATAAATCCCACTTGGTCATGATGAATAATCCTTTTAATGTACTGTTGGATCCTATTGGCTAGTATTTTGGTGAGAATTTTTGCATCCATGTTCATCAAGGATCTTGGTCTGTAATTCTCCTTTTTGATGGGGTCTTTGTCTGGTTTTGGGATCAAGGTAATGGTGGCCTCATAAAACGAGTTTGGAAGTTTCCCTTCCATTTCTATTTTTTGGAACAGTTTCAGAAGAATAGGTATTAATTCTTCTTGAAATGTTTGGTAGAATACCTCTGGGAAGCCATCTGGCCCTGGACTCTTGCTTGTTGGGAGATTTTTGATGACTGCTTCAATTTCCTTAGTAGTTATAGGTCTGTTCAAGTGTTCTATTTCTTCCTGGTTCAGTTCTGGTAGTTGATACATCTCTAGGAATGCATCCATTTCTTCCAGATTCTCCAGACATCCTACCTCCCAGAAAGTTGTCGCTTTTCTGTTCAGAGAGTTGCTGCTATTCTTTTTTCAATCTCCTGTTGAGTTTGTAGGTATTTAGAATGCTTTGATCCCTATCTAGCTGAATTCCTAGGACCAGACGAAATTTAGGTCTCCTACTCCTCTGCCATCTTGCTCTTTCCTCCACAAAAATATTATTTTTAAAAATAGGTGTATGTCTTATGTTTAGGCCAATGACAATATTAATTTTTGAAGATTATGTAAGGTATGGGTACATTTTCATTATTTTCCATATCTATACCTTCATGTTTCAGCACTATTTAAAGAAAGTCATTCTTTTATCCATTTAATTACTTAGGTATGTGTATCAAAAATCAGTTAGCCGAATACATGTGGGTCTATTTTTGGAGTTCATCTCTGTTCAATCCCTTTCCTTCTTTAGATGATCTCAATTCTCTCATATTTTATTATACACATTGAGACAAACCAGGTGGCACCTTAACACTGTGCCTAGAAACCCCTTTAGGTAGCTCACTCAGTTCAGTAAGTATATTTTCTCTTTTCTATATTACTGCAGCTGATACTGTTGCTAAATATCCTGTTACTACATAACAGAGATCCTCCTCCCTCAGGTTTCCAGTAAGAGTTTTCACACGTCCTTATAAGCCCTCACTTGCAGCCTTCTCAAAGTTGATAAAATTATACAGTTTCTTCAAGGGTCTTGATGCTTTCACAAACACTTTCCTCAAACTCTTTTTAGCTTCCCAATCCACTCCAATAGTTTAGGATTTTGTTGTGCTGCTGTAAAACCCACTCCCAGCACCAAACTAGGTATTCATTGTATATAGCTGTTAAAGCAGTTGCCTGAAAACATAGTGACTTAAAACAGAAAACCTGGGTTAGCTAAGATTTCTGTAGGTCAAATATTTAGAAGTTTAACTGGGTGATTCTGACTCAGAGTCTTACATCTGGTTCCAGTTAAGATGTTAATCAGGCCTGCAGTCATCTCAAGGACTGACTGGGACTAGATGATCCTCTTCTAAGCTCACTCATATGGCATTTGCCCAGAAACATGAGTTCCTTGCTGGCCATCTCCAATCAGTCCCCTCGTATGGCTGATTGGTTGACCTTATAACATGACAGCTGTTTTTCCACAGAGTGAGTGATCCAAGAGAGGGAAAGGAGAATCCCACAGTGTCTTTCATGACTCAGTCTCCAAAGTGATGCACTATTATTTCCACCATATTTTATTCATTAGAAGCCAATCCCTAAATCACTGTACACACTGAAGGGATGGGAGTTAAGCTTCACCTATTGATGGAGAGAGTCAAAGTTAAGCTCTACCTATTGACGGAAAGAGAGTCAAAAAATTTGTGGACATATTCCTGCTATCTATGGCAGGAATGTCAGGGGTACATCTGGATATAGTGATAGGACCATACAGCAGGAGTTTACCTAGATTGGGAGGTGCCATATTGATATTTGGGGACTTAGAAGCTAGATAATAGAGTTTTTTCTGCTGGTCAATTAAAATGGGCATTAAATAATAATAAACGTTATTTATTTTAGTTCAAATCCTTAGAAGGATTGCAAATTCCTGAGATTATTTCAGTTTGCTTGCTTTAGGGAATATTCAGCTCATGGTGGAGAGGAACACAAGTTTTCTCTTTTCTATCTTAGATTTCTCTTGAGCTCAAATGCATCATTGAATAGAAAATAAACACATAGAGAAAAAAGAATAAAGCTAAAACACACAGAAAATGATACTTAAGAACCAAAATCTGTTAGGATAAATAATGTGTATTTTGATACAGTCTATCTTACATGCTTCATTTCTCCCCAAAAGTTTCATATGAACAGTAAAACAGCTAAGATTATTATGACTTGAGCAAAAATAGTACAGTGACTACCCATGCACAGGGATAATAATACTGATGATAACTCTAGAGATAGCCTAACGTATTGAGCTGAATACTTATGTGCTAGGTACTCTGATAAGCAATTTATATGCATTGCCTCATTTAATTATCCCCCAAATCACATGAGATTGATACAACAAGGAAACAATTATTTTCCTTAGGAGAATTACTTTCTGGACTATGTTAATATACATTGATAAGAATCCAACTCCCCTGAAGTTTGTGTTAGCACTGTGTTTTCTGATTTATTTTCTATTTACTTATTAATATTTTAATTGATTTAAGGTCTAGTAATTATGATGATGATTATTAAGAATTATATAGTTTTTGCGTTCACTGAATCTGCTTTAAAAAAAAAAAAAACCTGATTACCATCATTTTAGACAGTTAAAAATAAAACAATTATGCAAAATTTTTACACAATGAGAAGAAGAAATTTATTTTTCTGGTGTTTGAACCATGTACTGGTAAACCATCTCTCTTAATTCAGATCGAGTTTCTCCTACTTAGACTATATTTATTTATTTATTGTTTTCAATTCATTGCCTAAAGACGTAGCTGATTTACCTTGAGCAATAACAGTGCCATTTGTAAAAAGATTAATCTTTTTTCAATTCTAGGCCATATAGCATATATGGAAACATTTATTAACTTTACATTTATTCAAATGTAAAAGCACTGTCACTGTATTATTCCAGCCCTGCTATAACACATCTGAGGAAATACTTTTGCCATTATTTTTCTTACGATTGGAAGATACATGCTAATTATAGAAATGAAAGAACATAAAAAAGGGACTCAACAAGGAAATACTTAGAAATTTCCAAGGTTAACAATCTCCTGTATGTTTCTGCTTGTATCCATAAATATGTACAAATATATACATATATGTACAAATATATATACACATTTTTTGAAAAATAAAATCATACTATATAATTTTATATCCTTTAAGGTTTTTATCAAAAATATTTCCCTGTACCATTAAATATTTTTTCAAAACATAATTTTAGAAACTGCACTGCATTCTTGAAAACATACATGCTATACTTAATTTACTTATTTTCCTGTTGTTGAAATTATAATTGATGAAACCTGACAATTTAAGACACTGGAATATACTTTAAGGAAATTCAGGGTGTTGATATATGAGCACAGTGGGATATCTTCTTAATATATTCCTCAAGGGAATTCATCAGCCTTCTTTATGATTGGACTTCTAGTTCCCCAAGGTTCTATTTTTTACTGGGAAATGTCTTAATATCTAGCAAGCAATTATAATAGCACTATCATAGTACCCGAGGCATTTAATCACACATGATTCTACCCTCTTTCCCCACTATATCTTAATTATCTTGGTGAGGAAAAAGATACTTATTCTCAGCATGACTGCAATAAAACTAGTGAAAAAAAGTAATTTAAAAAATCAAGTAGAAAGGACCTGGAAAGAGCAATAGAAATTGCACCTGAATTTAGGGGATTGGTTCCTACTCCTTGTTGAGTACTTAAGTAGTTTTATGCCCTGGGGGAAGTCACTTAAATTCTCTAGACCTCTGACGCCTCATCTGATAATTTATGTTAAATAGTAATTTTTGGCTCTGAAAATTTTAGTTTATCTTTAAAGGGAATAAATGCCTCAATTGATGTAATCTTGTTTCCAAGTGATCTATCTGAAACCAGGTAAAATTTATATGAATTAATTCTATGTACTTAGATATGTTTACTACTGAGGTTTTGTTTTCTTTTTACGATTTTATTTATTTATTTATTTGAGAGAGAGGGAGAGAGAGAGTGAGCAGGGGGAGGGGCAGAGGGAGAAGGAGAGAGAGAATCTTAAGCAGACTCCATGCTGAGCACTGAGCCTGAAACAGGGCTTGATCTTACAATCCTGAGATCATGACCTGAGCCGAAATCAAGAGTCAGACACTTAACCGACTGAGCCACCCAGGTGCCCCTTACTACTGAGTTTTTTTAATAATTAGAATCTGAGTCTGAGTTCTTGATATAATTTATTGTCATCCATGGTTAGAATTCAGAGCATTTTTCTAAATATTGTTTTTCTGCAATTAACTTTTTTATCTCTGCACTAAACTCAACACATTTTTGTAAAATATACAGTAAATACATTAACTTATTTTTCATATGAGTATTACAATTACATTTTTATCTAAATGGTCTATTTCATATTGTTCAGGATGTGTTTAAATTAGAAATGAATTTGGGAAGAGTTTGTGTTATTATAATATTGAGTCCCACATGATTGGAATTTTAAAATTGCTCTGATAAAAAGAGTCTCTTAAAATGTGATATTTTCACCTCTCAGAAGATATGCTAAACAAGAAGAGGCTCTTCCTGCCAACAGGACTAGTCCAACTTATTTTGTATGAGTAGAGAAATGAGAGGGAGCTTGCCCAAATAATATTAAACCAGTGTGATGTTGGCCCCTGAATAAAAACTGAGATCAAAGAAACAGAGATAAGAATCTACAAACCACAAGTCTGACATTAATAGTAAAATAATTAAATATTCAAAAATGAAACTAGGGCAATTTTTAGATACTTGGATCTAAACCAAATTTATACCCTCTTTCTTCAACTTTATCAAAATAAGTTCAATATGAATCAAAGTTAAGATAGCAGTCTTTAGGGTACCTGGGTGGCTCTTGATCCTCAGCTCAGGTCTTGATCTCAGGGTTGGGAGTTCAAGCCCCATGTCGGTCTCCACAGCATGGAGTTGGGCTCTACAACATGGAGTCTATTAAAAAAAAAAAAAATTCCAAAAAACAACAGTATTTGTAAAATGTAAAATAAAACACCACAATTATTAGAAAAAGTTCTTGATGTATTTTTGTTATTATTACAATGCTGTAGAATTACTTTCTTAGCAAAACACCAAAAATAAAAAATACGTAAAGAATAAAAGTGGTAGATTTGACAGCAAAAGCTACTATCATCAAAATTCAAGAGAGAAAGTCAAAGGTAAGATAAGAAAAACTAAAGAAAGCAAGTGCATCACAGCCAGTAAGTATCACAAGGGAATGATGAGTTCAGTGTACTTAACAAGTAAGGGGACTTTATAAATAAATATGAAAAGTTTACGCGTGATAAAGGAAAAATGACATAGATATGAAATAGATTAATTAGAAAAGAAAGTATATAAAGGCAAATAAACACATGTAATGTGTTTGACCACACTTGAACCAAACAAAAGCAAATCAAAGAAAAATATGAGATATAATTTTTACCTGCAAAATTTCTATTATAAATGCTGTGGAACACTATCAAAGATTGCAGTGCCAAAGCATAAACTTTCTTTACTCCCATTTATCATCAAAAGCCTTCAAAGTTCATGGCCTTTTTTTCCAGCAATCCACTTCTAGCAGTTTATCTTCAGCTAATAATGGGCAAGTGTGAAAAGGTGTGGTTATGAAGATGTATTGGGGCAGCTTATACGAGTGAAAAATTGGAACTTAAAAGTGATTTTCAATAGGAGGCTGGTTAAATTAATCATGGTGTATTTAAAAGGAAAGCTGTATCAGTCAAAATGATGAAAATAAATTTATATGTTCATTAACAAGCAAAAATGTATACAATATATACTTGCAGTATGACTAGTTATTTTTTATGTAATTTGTTGACCGTACATTTAAATGGACCAGATTCAGATCCACTTGTTTCCCCCTAAATGCCATTGCTATAAATGCCACTTTCTGAAAAGCCCAATTAGTACACACACACACGCACACACACAACACATTTACAAAAATATAAACAAATTTTCTGTCATTTTTTTTACAGTGTAAGGTGGTTGACAAAATTTTTCTATAAGTGTTTAAATTAATGTAAATAGATGAGTGGTTTTAGGAGGTCATTTTAAAAGGAAATATTAAACATGAAATTAACAAGCCATTTATATAATTTAATGAACATTATTTATAATTTAGGCCCATTTTAAGGAAATTAGACAAAGATGGATAATTTTAAAATGTTGATTGGTATCTCCTAAATGCCTTATATATTTACTAAATGAGCACTTATAGATGTGAAATTTTATGTACTTCAACCTGTTAATAAGTTATCTTTGGATAGCATAAACACAAGGTCTTTCTGATGCTTCTGGAACTAAATATCTCTTAGATGATGTTCAACGTGATTTAGCCTTATAGTAAATTTCACAGTGAATTGAACATTGTAAATTAGCTAAGTAATTGTACATTCATTTATATGCCTTCCGACATTTCATTAAGTCCTGTGTGGTGGTGTGAAGTTCATATCTTTATAAAGGGTACTTCCGGAGTGGACTTGAAATTCATTGCTGCTAAGGCCAAAAAAAAAAAAAAAAAAAAAAATTTGTGTGGGAGTTACTAATTTTTGCATTATTCACAATATGCTTTTGCTAGTAATGATACTTGTAAATATTTTCAATTATATTCTTGGTTTGCATGTATGTCTCAGAATTAGGGAAATTCTGACCTGGCTATACCAATCTAGTAAAGTATTTTAAATATTTATCATTTTAAACAGCTGATGTTGGGTGTTAGGTCAGATAACTGAACAAGCTGTTGAAGAGCCCTTAGTGAGTACAACAGGAGTGAGTATAAGACCAGAGCCCTCTGAGGTCAGTCTATTTCAAGATGGAGGAATAAGCAAGGTGAGGAGAAAGCCCAAAGAAAACTACATGTAGAGGAGGCTTGATTGCAGTCTTACTTTTTAAAGATATCAAATATTTGTTATCTAAATCTATTCCTGTGTAAGGTATTCAAATTTTTCAAAGGGACTGCAACTACCATGCTCTTTGTCTTTCAGTATAGTCCTTGGTGGTAAAATGGACCCAACTGCCCTAATGCTGCTAACAAAGATATTTGTAAAAACATCATGTAAGTTTTATAGCACAATGGAGGTGTTCTGCACTGTATGTCTTTGTCTCCTGGATAAATACTTGTTTTCAGTTTAATTTTATTTTAAAGATTTGTTTATTTTAGAAAGAGAGAGAGAGTGTGTGAGTGGGGGAAGGGGAAGAGGGAGAGGGAGAGAGAATCCCAAGCAGATTCCACGCACAGTGTGGAGCAGAGCCGGAAGTGGGGCCTCCATCAGGACCCTGAGATCATAACCTGAGCGGAATCAAGAGTCCCCCGCAACAGATTGAACCACCCACACACTTCAAGCATTAACTCTTAATCTGCATAAGAACCCCATGAAATAGATACTATTATTATCTACTTCACAGTAGATGTGAAAGATTGCACAGAAGATTGCAATATAAATTGTCAGAGTGGGGCAGCTGGGTGGCTCAGTCTGTTAAGTAGCCGTCTCTTGATTTAGGCTCCAGTTGTGATCTCAGGGTAAGGGGGCAGTCTGCTTAAGATTCTCTCCCTCTCCCTCTGCCCCTCCGACAGCTTGTGCATGTGTGCTCTCTCTGTCTCTCTCTCAAATGGATGGGTAAATCTTTTAAAAAAAAATTGTCAGAGTATGTGAGGTCCTAGTTTCTGATCCTTTGAAGGCTTTGCTGCTTCTTCAAAATAATGAATACATTTTTTAAGGAAAAAAGTCATTTTTGCTATTTATTCATCTTTAAACTTTAATGGATGTTTTATTAATTTTAAATTAAAAATATTTTTGTATTATTATTGGCAAGATATTTCCTTATTTTGGACCCTTGCACCCCCAATCACAAATCACATGCCAACTTTTAAAAATATACTTTTAAGCAAACAGTTATTTGAAGAAATGTTAATATAAATGATTAATGGCTTTATCAAGTTTTAAAGTTTTTATTAATGATATTTTAAACTTGAAAATCAACTTATAAAACACGGATTTGGAGTTGTTCAGTAAAAGCCCAACCATTTCCTAAAAATCCAAAATTCATGAAAATAATTATAAACTGGGCAATTAAATGAAGCTTCACATTCTCAAATAAGCTAATTAATAGAAGTCATTTTACCTTTACTTATAAATACATTATTTATAATTTAATATAAGGTGGTTAAAATGCATCATTTCAAATGTATCATTGCCATCTATTGGAAACAGCATATCTAAACCAATTCCCGTTCTAAAGAAAATATAAAATTAAATGTTTTTCAAGGACTAGACTGTAAGTTTGAGCCTTGGATATTGTGTATTTTGTATTTGAACATGTACAGCTGCTGCGCTATATATTTAGGTTTAGATATTCCACCATAATTTTAAAATTATATGTATTATATGTGCTCAGGACTTATATTTTTGTTTTATTGTTTTTTAGGGAATGCTATATGACAGAAAATAATGTAGGAGAGTGCATTAATATATATACTATTCTCTGCAGTAAAAGAGGTCTGTTTTATTTGAAGCTCTGTTTATTACATATCTGCCTTATTTCTAACAAATATAAAGTCTTGTGATGAATCTGGTCTGCTACAAAAAATGATTTCAGTGCTAGTTTGTGCTTGTCAGGGTAGTAGGGAGGTTTAATAGTATATCCTGTATGCTTTCTTTTTATATGGCGCATCAAAATCAGATATGGTAAAAGTATAGTCTTAAAACATAACAAGAAGACATAAGACTAAAAACAAATAAATGGTGGTCAAAGAAAGTATAAAATCGATTCTGAATTTATTTATGCACTCTGGGGATATATGAAGCTTATCATATTTTTAGTGCAGAATCATATACTTGGGAAAAAAAAATCCCAACTCTTCTGAAAACTCAGAACTCCTCATCCTTTGATAATGAATAGAAAACTGACCTTATGATTCTTTATTTCAGCTAGAAGAGAGACTCTGTTGAGACCACAATACTCACAATCTATGCACCCTAAAATATAGCTTCTTTTTTTTTTTCTGGGCTCATTCATTCACACATTGACAATTTACACTTTGAAATGCACATTTCAGATGAGTACCCATACTCCTGAGACTGTCACCCATCACTATATTACACAAGTAAACCACCTCCCAATAGATAATCCTAGAAATTGTCCAGATCCAACAGTCACTTCTGATACCAAATACCTCATGCTGAACTGGGATATTTGAGACTAGACAGTTCCAGCTCTATGTCTCACTCCATTATCTTCTTTACATCCTAAAGGCAGACATCGGGTGCTTCCCTTTCTGGCTTTCTGATGTTTTATTGCCTGCTTGTTATTATTCCTCCCCAATCCTACATTTTCCAGTATGGAATCTACTTGCTTTTGTATTGACTATTTGTCATCTTTTGGTAAATTCTAGTTTAACTGCATAATTCTACAACAATCTTAGTCTAAAAATCATCAAGTATTTAATACATTTTGAGTCTTAGTACATGCTCAGTACTTGTTAAAGTTACTGTGCATTGTCAAATTTGAAGGTGTAATTTTCTATGTTTAACTTTTGGGGGACCAAGTTTGTTTTTTAAACTTTTTTATATTTGCCTTTCGGTTTATTTGATGGATCACTTAAAGATGGATCACTTAAAATGAAAGTTAATCACTACTTTTTTCTTCCACCTGAGTAACATATGGATCTTAGAATCAATTAAATGAGATCACTGGTGCTCTTTAATGCTTTATTTTCCAGTCTTAATTCCACGTTAAAGTTTTTTTTCTGATTTAGTCATTATTATTATTTCATTTTATCTGTGTTCAATTTTTTTCCTTCCAGGAGAGCATTCTTTAGAAGTTATTTGAGTGAAAATATTGGTGACAAATTCTTTAAGTTTTATTTGTCCAAGAATGTTCATCTAATTTCTTGTTCTTGAATGATAATCTCAAAATTCTAGTTGGCAAATTTGCTCAGAACTTTGAAGAGCCTTACTCAACTATAGACTCAATTTTACCTCTTTTAAAGTTTTCTCTCTATAATTGCAATTATTTGTGGTCCCCCCCTTTAATTTAATTTAATTTTTTTTCTTTCTTTTGGGTGTTTACCAGTTTCATTTTGATGTGTGTAGGAGTGATTTCCTTCTTTATTATGCTTGGAATTTGTGAAGTTTCCTGAATCTGGTGATATATGCCATTTTCCCCTTGAATATTTCCTCCCTTACTCCTTGTTTTTGTTTTGTTTTGTTTTGGTAGTCTTTCTTCTGAATCTCTTTTTAATTTCTTCCATTTCATTACTTTTAAAAGTTCCCCTATTTTTTCCTACACCTATGTCTCTGCAATCTATTGTGAAGAGGTGTACAGATCTATTTCCTAATGTATTAATTATTGCATCAGTTATATCTAAACAGATGCTTAATTTATTTTTTGAATTTGATTATTATACATTCATATCTAGAAATTGTATTTCTCTTTAAAATCTAACACTTAATGGTATATTACTTTATCATATTTTCAGTTTCCTCTAATATTGTAAAATGTATAATTTGCATTTTTCATCTATAGCCAATGTTTTTATTTTCTAGAGTTTGACAAAGTTATAGTTCAGCTATTTGTTGTTTCCCCTGACCCTTTTTCATGAGGGTTTGTCTTACTGTGCATTTTGTGATTTAGAATTGTGACTTTGTATTTTGTTGCTTTCATCTGCGGAAATACTGTAAAATCCAGTTTGAAAGTATATCCTGGGAGACCCTGGGTAGCTCAGTCAGTTTAGCGTCCAACTCTTAGTTTTGGCTTGAGTCATGATTTCAGGGTCGTGAGATCAAGCCCCAAGTCGGGCTCCATCCTCAGCACAGAGTCTGCTTGAGATTCTCTCCATCTCCATCTCCCTCCCCTTCTGCTTCTCCCTTCACTCACGCTTGCTCTTTCTTTCTCTAAAATATAAATGAATAAATAAACAAACAAATAAATAAATAATTCCATACCTACATGGCTGTTAAACTATCAGCAAAATCCCCAGAAGGCAGCTAAAATATCATCAAGGGCTTAGCTCTGTAACTTTTAGCACACTCTTTATTTTGGGCTCCCGGGAATTTAATTTCTTTATAAATTCTCCTACTATTTAAGAAAATGTTTGCTAAATGTTTTCAATAATTTTTAAAATGTGTATATCCGTAGCTGATTCCTGAGTTTCTCTTAAGGAGTCTCCTTCCCTTTAAGCTCACTCCAGTGGGAATTTTTACTCATTCTTATGTATCCCAACATAGAGCCGGGAGGAGAATTTTCATTCATCTATTCTTGGAGTGTCTGGGTGGTTCAGTCGGTTAAGTGTCCAATTCTTGATTTTGGCTCAGGTCATGATCTCAAGGTCGTGAGACTGAGCCCTGTGTCGGGCTCTCTGCTCAGCACAGAGTCTGCTTGAGGTTCTCTCTGTCCCTCTCCCTCTGCCCCTCCCCCAGCTCTCTAAATAAATAAACAAGTAAATAAATAAATAAAATCATAAAAAAAGGTCATTCATCTGTTCTTCTAACCTGCTCCCCAGCCACTAATCTTACAACCACCTATCAAAGCTCCCTCCTTGGAACCCATCTGACTATGTCAACATAGTGATGGTATTAGTATTAATTGTATTAGTAATAGTAATAATAATACTAATAATAGTAATAATAGTATACCTAATATTAATCTAGGTAAAATTCTAAGCACTTTGCCCACAGTGATTCACTTAATATAGGAAATAATTAATATTACTGTTCCATTTCACAAAGAATCTAAAGTATGGAGTGAGTAAATAATGTCAAGAGAATTAATGATGAAGTCAAGATTTGAATCTAGGAAATCTGTTTTCAGAGCCCCTGCTCATAATAATTGTTCTATTGGTTTTATTCCCCTACAGTCTATGTTTTTTTTCCCCCAAGATTAATTAATATTTAGCTATCTGGTTCACCAGCTTCCTCTTAAAACCAACTCCTCCATAATTACAAAATTTCAAAATATTTGGGACAACCTATCTAAAATACTAAGAAAGTGTCCATCAATTTTTTTTCAGTATCAATAATTTTTACTTCCATTTTACTTCAACTACTTACGTCAAAGTTTCCACTGTGCATATTATTATTAATTTTAATTTTTTTGCAGTTCCCTCCTCTAGAATCTTAAACTCTAAACATGTTCTGTTATTGTGTCTGCTCTTTTAATATTTTATTCACAACAAATCTGTCATATGAGAGAGATCTCTACATGAAGTGTTTTCATAACCTATCTCTACCTCAGTTTCCTCATCTGTAAAGTAATGCTCTTTCCCCAAATATTTATGACCTAAATAAGATAGTATGTGTAAAGCTGTACCATAAATCCTAGAGAATGATTCTGATTAAAAGCCTAAAATGTACTCCTTATCAAATGGTAACTACTCTCATGGCCCTTGAGCTATGTCTTAATCTTTTCTTCATTCATTGGCCAATTCTGGTTTCTTACAGCACTTACTATCTCTTTAATTATCTAGCTTATATAATTTACTTGCTTGTTGTCTGACATTTTAGGCAGAAAACCATCAGTGTCACAGCATAAAAAGCAATTGTTAACAATCACACCAAATGGTTAATGAACAGAAGATGCTTATGTTTTTAAGACTGGTTTGCATCCTAGCATGACAGATATGATATACAGGTACTTACTATATTTCACTCAAGTTTTAGTAAATTATTTGAAGGTTTGGGCATGGCATATTTTATAATCTTCCCCTCCTGAAAATAATGACAAATAGCTGTGGTTGGTGTTCTGGGCTGTGCGTCTAGTTGTCAGGAGCACATTATTGACATCAGCGGGTCCATGTGTATTTGGAAAAATGCCAAAATTATAAAACAATTTTAGATTAGTAAAGGAAATGACCTTGTATCTGGTTTTCCATAAATTATCATAGAGGGTGATCACGTTTTTTTCCTAACAAACATTTAATAATTTGAGAAGTGTGAAATATTTGCTTGGCATGAAAGTTGTTCTTTTCTTGTAATAAAGTCAAATATTTATAGCAAATATATCTTAATATTTAAAAATAGTTTAAAATTCCTATATTTGTAATCTAGAAGTACTTGTGTAACTTAATTCCTGCAGTTAATTAAGTACAATTAAGAAAAACAATCAAATTGTGCTTTTTACTTGATTTTATGTGGCATACAATAGATCTGTTTAAAACTTTGCCATAGATAATATACCAGTTTATACTGAATTTTAATAATATGGATTAGATTTGATGCCTATTAATTTACATGCAGTGGGAATAATAGGGGCATTTTGGTGAATACCAGGAATACCAGGAGAACTGAATGCCTGATCATTGATTTATTCATTTATCATAAAATTTTATTCTCATTTTGTAATGGCAATTACCCATTTCCAAGCAGAAAAAGAATATGAAGTAATGGGCTGATGGAAAGTTTGAACAAAATGGGGAAACTATTTTTACCAATTGTCAGCATAAGCATTTAATCTACAAATTCTCATCCTTCAGTTTAACAGGCTCGAATGTGTCAAGTCATAACAGGAATCCAACCCCTCAATTCAAATATTCCTAAAATTACTCTGGAGGTGCTAGTAATGTCAACATTTTATCTATCTATCCATTTTTAAAATTTATTTATTTATTTATTTATTTATTATTTATTTATTTATTTATTTATTTATTTATTTATTTATTTATGCATGCCTGCAGGGAGATTTGGTCTCTTACTTTCTAGGTGGTTTTATTTGTGATGTGAGATAAAAAGACTGTCTGAGCTGCATATTTTACTCCTTCCTGAGGAAGAAGCTAACCTAATTAAAATCTGGTCTACTGAATTTTCAGGAATGTCACTTTTTGTTTGTTCTTTTTTTTTTTTTAAGATTTTATTTATTTATTTGAGACAGAGAGAATGAGAGAGACAGAGAGCACATGAGAGGGGGGAGGGTCAGAGGGAGAAGCAGGCTCCCTGCAGAGCAGGGAGCCCGATGCGGGACTCGATCCCAGGACTCCAGGATCATGACCTGAGCTGAAGGCAGTCGCTTAACCAACTGAGCCACCCAGGCGCCCTTGTTTGCTCTTCTTACGGTGCTATACACATACCTAAGAACAAACAAACAAAAAACGTGGCAATTGTTTTTATTTTTATGAAGTGTAGCTTTTTTTTTTTTTTTAAAGATTTTATTTATTTATTTGACAGAGAGAGACACAGCGAGAGAGGGAACACAAGCAGGGGGAGCGGGAGAGGGAGAAGCAGGCTTCCCGCGGAGCAGGGAGCCCGATGTGGGACTCGATCCCAGAACCCTGGGATCATGACCTGAGCCGAAGGCAGTCGCTTAACCAACTGAGCCACCCAGGTGCCCTGAAGTGTAGCTTTTTTAAACGGTTTATATTCTACAGTTTAATTTCCAGTTTGTTCTTGTAACTTAAAATTCGTCAGCTAACGATATCCCATTATTGCTGATGTTGGTAATAACAATGAAAGTAGGATCTTAATATTTTTTCCTTTTCATTGTTAATTAATATATTAAATCCAAATTCCAGAGAAGTGTATATCTTATGGCAAAGGAGGAAACTGCATTTGAATAAGAGACATATAAAACTGATAAGATTGAGTCATATATTTCTGTGCACTTTACTTCCATCAAAGTTAGAACAATTTTAGGCTTAAATTGATTTTCTGATATTCTAATAAAGTGATAATCAGCTTAATCAGGTATGTGATCAGGCAGAGACCCATATCTATAATTAGATATTGCTGTTTTTGCCTTACATATGTGACATAGTTAATTGAACCTGTAGAGTGGCCTAGGGATATTTCTGACAGCACAGAAACCGACCTGCACTTTCTGTAAATATGGTGATGATGGGTAATATACGAAATGCAATGTGTGATGCAACATTTTTAAATCAGTCTCAACTTCTCTACTTGTGAACCCTACCTCTCACAGAAAGATACTGCTACTTAGACTCTGAACAGTTTCTTGGGCTTCTTTGGACAATATCATAGCTATATTTCCTTGGGAAATTTGTGGTTGCATGCAAAATTTGGTTAAACAACACAGTTTATACCTAATTTTTTAAAAAGATTATTTGTAAGCAATGTATTAAACTTAGATAGGTCTAAGAAGATTCAGAGTTTTTGCTGTTATATATACTTGTCCTTTGAAAAAGCTCTCAGAATTAAATATGTGTAAACGCAAAAGTTTTTAAATGTAGTCAACATTTTGAAAGCAAATGATTCTTAATAAAACAGAAGAAAATACTTGATGAAAAATTTACATTTACACTAGACTACAGTGTTTTGAGAGGAAGAATTATTATTGTGTTTTATATCCCTAGTAATAGCTCCTTCAGGGTCCTACATATAGTTGCCAGAAAATAAAGGTACTTATAGTACCTATACCATATATTATGGGCCTCATTTTTCTTTGCTGATTTCTTTCTTTAAATTCCTTTTCAGGTCTGTTTTATTTTTTCATTTGAGACAAGATATTGAAGCAGATTACATTTATGGTCATTACTTCATTTACCACCTAACCATGATTGAAAAATGTATATCTCCATTCCAGATTTCTCTTTTGAGTTCCATACCTATATAGCCAATGGACTCTTTCAACTTATATCTAGAATATCTCAGCAGTACCTCATATTCACTACAGAGAAAACTTTCCCCATGAATAAGAGACACTGAGAAAGTATTTTTCATCTCAGTGAAAGAATCCTTAACCAACTGTTGTTCAAGTCAGAAGCCTTATAATCTTGATGATGGTCTGCTTATAGAACAAGTAGTTTGTTACCAAGTCCACTCTATTTAATTTACCAAATATCTCTCAAGTAATCAGCTTCTTACCACTTATGGTACCCTTACACTAGTTCAATGTTTCATCAAAGCAGATCTCCTCCTAAAGATAATAGTCTCCAAATTAGTTTTCTCATATCAACATGTCTCATCCAATATGGTCACTGCACTCATACCACAGAGATTGCATCAAAAATGCAAATCTGAACATGTCACTGCTCTTCTTCCTACCCCAAAGCTTTCTCATAGCTCAGAGAATAAAAATTCAAACTTTAATATGGTTTCAAAATTCTGTGTCATTAAGCCAATTTGAGTTTATTTTCCATGTGATCTTTTAATTTTAATTACAACAACCTCTTAGCAGTTTCTCAAAGTGTTGTGACCAGTTCCACTTCAAGTCCTTGTAAAAGTGCTATCTTCTCCCCCTAGATAGCTACTCTTGCCCTTTCCTCTTGGTTAATTCCTACTTGGCCTTTAGTTTACAGCTCAATGTTACTTTCTCAAAAGAGCCTTCATTAAGCCTAGGACTAAACCTTATCCCCTGGTTATATGGCCATTTAGTTCCCTCTGCTTTTCTTTCATAGCACTTACCATAGTTTACAATTTACAGTTTGTCATTATGTAAATACTCTCTGTTTACTACACTACTAAGTTTTATATGATCTAGAGTCATATCTTTTGTTTCCATCATTGAATTTTTGGCCACAGTTGATTGCCTGAAATCAACAAATATATGTTGACTGATAAATATTTTGCCAGAACAATAATCTTGAACTTTTATTGGTTTGGTACCCATTCACAGCTACCCAGACACCATGATATCCAAAATATTAAAGACTGTCGTTCTGAAATTGGGTGTGTGGATCCCCCAGCAACTTATAGAATTATCATTATTAGATTACTCACCTGTGATTGTACCAGTTCAGAATATAATCAAGTGTTTTTCTCTTTTCTTTCGTATTGCCTTTTCCTGAAGTCACTGCTTTATCCTTTTTATGTCAGCATAGAACCATACGTGCTGTAAAAGTTATCATTCTGCACCTGATCTGTTTCTTCCATTAATTTTCAAAGTGGAAATATTTTGTTTAAAAAAAGAGAAGAAAAAGAAGCTTAGGAGTTCAGAAGGAATAAAAAAGCAAGTTACAAATTGTGCATGTCATTACTTGATTAATATTCTTGTGAGATATTCTCCTAAATAATCAGATCCCAAACCAATTTTCTACATGAACTACACAGTGAAGGTCGTTGGAAATGTCCTTAAAGTTCTATTCCTATCTCATAGTAGTAAAAAGAGGGCAGTGCCTTGTGATGCAGATTTGCTGCAGTGTTCAGCCTAGTTCTCTAGCAGGCAGTTTCCCATGAATATCATTATCCTGCTCATAAAAAGAAGCGTACCTAGTAATGGGTAAAACACTACCCACAGTAAGATGAGAGCCCTCACAGCTAGCAAACCCAATTACCTGACATTTGAATGTTTGGGAATTACCAACAGGTGCAAGGAAGCAAGACAATAAGGATATTAGGTGACAGTTTAAAGAATTAGGAAGAGAGTTTAGTATTAACCACTGAGAGATGTTGAACTGAGCTTGGTATTTGGCAAAGGTTATAGTTTGAGAGCTACAATAAAAAATCAAAGACTATGGAAATGAGTGTACTATTTAGAAGCAGTATCAAGAAGAAGTCTTAAAGGTCTTTCTCAAAAAAAAATGTAATATACAATAAATGAGGCAGTTTCCTATTATTATGTTCTTTCAGAATAAAGTCTTGAAGTGAAAATGTATGTTCTTTATACCATCCTATACATATTGTATTATGGCAATATTTTAATACCAATTTGGAATTCTCAAAATAAAGGTAGATGCACATTTAATTTGTCCTGAATTACTTTCAGTAAAATTTATTTGTATAATCTAATGTGAATTATGTACAGTTGACCCTTGAACAACATGGGGGTTAGGGGCACCAACCTCCTGTGCAGTTGAAATCCACATATAACTTTTGACTCCCTAAAAACTTAACTTCTAATAGCCTACTGGCAGCCTTACTGATAACATAAGCAGTCAATTAGCACATATTCTCTATATGTATTATATACTGTATTTTTATAATAAAGGAAGCTAGAGATAAGAAAATATTAAGATAATGATAAGGAAGAGAAAATACATTTTACAATGCTTTACAGCATCAACAAAAATCCACATAAAAGCGAACTCACCTAATTCAAACCTGTGTTGTTCAAGGGTCAACTGTATTAAATTATAAAGACTACTAATAGGGGCGCCTGGGTGGCTCAGTTGGTTAAGCGACTGCCTTCGGCCTAGGTCATGATCCTGGAGTCCCGGGATCGAGTCCCACATCGGGCTCCCTGCTCAGCAGGGAGTCTGCTTCTCCCTCTGACCCTCCTCCCTCTCATGCTCTATCTCATTCTCTCTCTCAATAAATAAATAAAATCTTAAAAAAAAGACTACTAATAAATATCTTTTGTCATCGCAAGAAAAATAAAATTTAGACCTAAGAATCTGGAAATTTTGAATAAATATTAAACATTCAAGATTCAGACTTACATTAAGTTCACACAGATTTTGCCAAATGGACGTTCCATATCTAATATTTTGTCATTGTGAACACTTCTTAGGTTACTATATTAAACAAGGCTACTAATTTAGAAGTAAATATTCCTTATTGGTATTTATTTTAAAAATCAGTGATTGTTTGGTACTTATTTTAAACTTTAACTGTATTGCTGTCAAAAATGATCATGTATTATTCTGACATTTAAAATGTTACAGTCCTTTTGGACAATAAAAGAACAATTATAAACTCTGGACAAAACATAAAATAAAACTACCTGAAGACTCTGCTGAGTAAATAAATATAGGGAGAATTTGGAAAGGAGTTCAGTTTTAAAGGAAGTGACCAAATGACTATGTTTCCTGTTTTAGGGCGCAGGTAGCTAAAATACCAATAGAAAGTATAGCTGCATTTTTCGATGCAAGAACCGCTATCCCTCTCTCCCTGCAACACACACACAAAGGAGTCTGGGAATTAGGGTTGCCGAAGAGCGACCAGGAGACTCTGGGAAGGAAAGAAACTGTAAATTCTGTATATGTTTGCCTAATATTATATATATTTGCAGAGAAAAATGAAAGTGGTCTGGTTTGATATCTGAGCTCCTCTATACCAAAGATTCCACAGATTTTTTTTTTTAAAGATTTTATTTATTTATTTGACAGAGAGAGACACAGCGAGAGAGGGAACACAAGTAGGGGGAGTGGGAGAGGGAGAAGCAGGCTTCCCGCGGAGCAGGGAGCCCGATGTGGGGCTGGATCCCAGGACCCTGGGATCATGACCTGAGCCGAAGGCAGACACTTAACCGACTGAGCCACCCAGGCGCCCCCCACAGATTTTTGATCCAACTTAGATTTTGCTAGACAGAAACATTAACTCTCTTCACAACAAAATAAAATAATTGCAAATACCCACAATACAATGTTCACAGTGTTCAGTATACAATCCCAAATTACTTGGCATATAAAAGCCAGGTTAGTGGCATCATTTTCTCAGGGAAAAGAAAAGCAGCATACATCGAAAATGACCCAGATATTCTCATTATTAGAGAAAACTTTAAAACAGCTCTTAATATTTGTTACTGAGGCAAGTAAACTAAATTTAGAGCATTTCATCAAAGACATAGAAAATATTCTTTTAAATGGAAAATTTACAAAGGAAAAATGAAGTCTCAAAGTGTTTAGAGGCAGAGCTTAATAACAGAAAGGAGATGTCAGAGGAAAGGGTCAGTATGTTTGAAGGTGGATTAATAGTGATAATATCATCCAATCTGAAAAAGAGAGAAAATTAATGATTAAGATGGTCAGAGCCCCTGGCACAGGTGGGGTACTTTTTCCCCATAGGCTTTGGCCATTTTATTCATTTATTTATCTGCATATGGGTAATTGAAGTGTCAAAAGAAAAAACATGAGAGAATTGAGCAGATAAAATGTTTGTATGTAAAATGTTGAATAATTGCTGAATATCCCTAAATTTGGAGAAAACATAGATTTATATATTCAAGAAACTGCAAAATCCAAGCAGGATGAATTACACACACAGACACACACACACACACCAAGTTCATCAGAGTTAAACTACTAAAAACCGACATTAAGAAAACTTCTTGAAATCAGGGATACCTGGGTGGCTCAGATGGTTAGACATCTGCCTTCGGCTCAGGTCAGGATCCCAGGGTCCTGGGATCGAGCCCCTCATCGCGCTCCCTGCTCAGTAGGGAGGCTGCTTCTCCCTCTGCCTGCAGCTCCCCCTGCTTGTACACACTCTCTCTCTGACAAATAAATAAATAAAATCTTAAAAAAAATAAAAGAAAATTTCTTGAAATCAATTAGAAGAAGAATTACACATTAAATATGGAGGCACAATAATTCCTTGCGTGTGTGTGTGTGTTTGTGTGTGTGTGTGTGTGTAAGAACAACGATTCTAATGATCTCTGACTTCTGTACAGAAACCACGAAGGCCAAAAAAATTTGTAATGCTAAAAGAAAAAAATAAAGGTGAAAACAGAGTAAATCTAAGAGAAACTGTTGATGCCAGATCCACACTACAAAAGAGAAATGTTAAATACACTTCTTAAGGCTGAATTAATTATTCCAGAGGCAAATTCTAATCCTCAGGAATGAATAATGAAAATAATAAATGTTGGGCACCTGGGTGGCTCAGTTGGTTAAGCGACTGCCTTCGGCTCAGGTCATGATCCTGGAGTCCCGGGATCAAGTCCCGCATCGGGCTCCCTGCTCAGCAGGGAGTCTGCTTCTCCCCTCACCCTCTCCCCTCTCGTGTTCTCTGTCTCTCATTCTCTCTCTCAAATAAATAAATAAAAAAAAGAAAATAATAAATGTTAAATATCTATGTGAATATAAATATAAACAAATATATATGAAACAAATGTATATATGAAACTATACCAATGAAAATAAAAGCACACTTTAAAAAATAGTAACAGATCAATTTTTAAAAAAATATTTAATTCCAGTATAGTAAACATACCGTGTTGCATTGTTTCAGATGTACCATGTAGTGATTCAGTACTTATCATGATAAGTATACTCTTAATCCCCTTTATCTATTTCACTCCTTCCCCCAGCCACCTCCCCTCTGGTAACTATCAGTCTGTTCTCTATAGTAAGAGTCTATTTTTGGTTTGTCTCTTTTTTCTTTGTTCATTTGCTTTGTTTATCAAATTCCACATATGAGTGCAATTATATGGCATTTGTCTTCTCTGACTTGTTTCACTTAGCATTATATTCTCTAGATCCATCCGTGTTGTTGCAAATGGCAAGATTTCATTCTTTTTTATGGCTGAGTAATACAAAAACACTAATTTGAAAAGATATATGCACCCCTATGTTTATTACAGTATTATTTACAATAGCTAAATTATGGAAGCAGCCCAAGTGTCCACCCATAGATGAATGGATAAAGAAGATTTGGTGTATGTTCGTGTGTGTTTATTTTATGTATCAGTTTTAAGGTTGATATGGAAGTATAAACAACTTACAAAGTAAATTTAAAATAGAAGAACAAAGTTGGAGGAAAAACACTACCTGGCTTCAAGATATAAAGTTACAATAATCAAGACTTTGGGTTCATAGATTTTTCTGAAAGAACATATTGTAAATACCTCAGCATTTGCAAGCCATATATATGGTCTCTTCACAATTACTGAACCCTGCCATTATATTCTGGAAACTACATGAGCAGCACATAAACAAATGAGCTTGTTATATTCTTGTAGAACTTTTATTTACAAAAATTGGCAGGATGCCCAACTTCCTGTAGGTCATAATTTGCTAACTTCTGATCAAAACTATGGAATTGGCAAAAAGATAGACCTATAGCTCAATGGAACATAGTAGAGTGCCAAGAATAGACACACTTATTTTTGGTCAGTTTTCAACAAAGATGCTAAATAAATTCATTGGTGAATATTTGATAGTAGTTTATGTAGTTATAATTTGCATTTCCCAAGTAATGGTGTCAAAAATCATTTGTCTGTGAAAACTTTATTGAGGTATTTGGGGTTTTTTGTTTGTTTGAAGATTTTATTTATTTATTTGACAGAGAGAGAGATTGAGAGAGAGAGAGTACAAGCAGGGGGGACGGCAGGCAGAGGGGGAGGGAGAAACAGGCTCCCCACTGAGCAGGGAGCCGGATGTGGGGTTTGATCCCAGAACCCTGGGATTATGACCCGAGCTGAAGGCAGACGCTTAACCTACAGAGCCATCCAGCCACTCCTGAAGTATTTGTTAAAATCTGTTTTTTTTTTTTTTTGGTGAAAATTTAAAAAGACTGGCAGTACAAAGACTTGATGAAGATGTGGAACAACTGGAACTCTTATATATTGATGAAAATGTAAATTATACAGCAGTTCGGAAAATGGTTTGGTAATTTCTTAAAGTGGTTTAGTAATTTCTTAAAATGCTAAGAAAATACCTACCAAATAAGCCAGCAATTTGACCCCTAGTTATTTACAAAAGAGACATAAAAAGATATGTCCACACAAAGACTTGTAAATGAATATTTATAGATTTATCCATAATATCCAAACCTGAAAAAATCCTGTGTGCATGAACTGATGAATGGATGAAATGACTATGGCATATCCATACAATGGAATAATAGCAATAAAAAATAACCAGTCTCTGAAACAAGCAAAGGCAGGGATGAAATGTCAAAATCACTATGCTCCCCACTAGGTGTTATGTGAGTGGTGAATCACTAAATTCTACTCCTGAGACCAATATTACACTCTATGTTAACTAACTAGAATTTAAATAAAAACTTGAAAAAAAATTAAATTAATTTTAAAAATCACTATGCTGCTTAAAAGAAGTCAGATATATATAAAATTTTAGAAAATTCAATCTAATTTACAGTGAACAAAAGACAGTTAGTAGTTCCTTATGACTGGAGATGAAGGAAAGAGCAGACAGTGATGAGGCGTAAGGGATCTTTTAAGGGTAATGGGAATGGTTTGTATCTTGAGTCTGGTGTTGGTTATATAGTAGTATACAATTTTTAAAACTCACCACATTTTTGGGCACCTGGGTGGCTCAATCGGTTAAGCAACTGCCTTTGGCTCAGGTCATGATCCCAGGGTCCTGGGATCGAGCCCCACATTGGGCTCCCTGCTCAGTGAGAAGCCTGCTTCTCCATCGCCTCCTGCCTGCCACTCCCCCTGCTTGTGCTCCCTCTCTCTCTGTCAAATAAATAAATAAAATCTTTAAAAAAATAAATAAAACTCTCATTTTTAATTTGAAATGGATACAGTTTGCTATATATGGTTTATATCTTAATAAATTTCATAAAATGAAAATTACATGAAAGATTTATATTATTAACAAGTAAACCTAATTTAGGAAGGTGTTCATAATGTAACTGGATGCAATATAGAGAACTGCCTTTGCGGTTCATTCTGTTCTAGTATCTGAAAGAAATTTTGAGGAGTTATAGTCCAGTAACTTCTTGTGACATAAAATCTGGCATGTTAAAATTTTGAGACTAGGGTTGTATATTAATTTCACTTTTAATTTAAAAAAGTCCATTTTTGCAACAACCAGAGTGCATTCAGGAAAAAAAAAATCACTAAGTGATTTTAAAAAATTGCAGATTACTTAACTATTAACAAGGGATTGGACTATTATTAATTAGTAAAATGATTGGCTCCTTGGATGAAGAGAAGTCTAAGGAAGATAGGAAGAGCAGTTAGAGGGATAGATAGTAACAGGATCGTGTGGAATAACAATCTGATGGTAAGAATATCCTTACTTCATTACTTTGAACGGCAGATAAAGACAATGGAGTCATATACCAATTGTGAATAAACAAAACACAGTCTAATTTCATCTTACATGGGAACTTCATCTTAATTGATTAACAGCTGGTCTTAATTCTTTATTTATTGTATTGCCATAAACAGAGCAGGTGGACATTTGACTGCACAGCATCTGATTTTCAAATTTATGCACAAACGCTTTCTAGTTTTTCTTAGTTATAGCTGATTTCATTCTTATAGGCAGTCTTATAGTTCTAGTTTTTTATATTACTTTCCACAGAGAAAAAACACACATTCTGTTACACATTATTTTATATACTGAAGTAGAGCAGTTGTTTGCTTTCCTATAGTTACAGAATCCTAACTGTCCTCAAGAGATCATCTAATGTAATCTCATGACCTTATATTATATACCCGATTCCATTAAAATTTTCAAGCACAACACTAGTTCTTTATCACGTTCCTAATTGGGCTTCCTATTTCTGTTACTGTCTTTTACCTTAACCAGCCTCTCATGTTCCAATTTATGTATGTTATTAGATATTATCACTTCATATTCACTGGGATCAATATTTGACTGGTTAAGGGAAAACACTGGCTCTAGCAGGAGATAATTCACAAAGTTATAAACATTGTTTTTAAATTTAAAACATAAAAAAGCACATCCTTTCAATAATCTTTTATGTAGACCCAATTTTCCTTTAAGTATGATCTTGATAATGCCTAATATGCTTCACCATTTCCAAAGAACATCCATAGGACATCATCTACAATATTTTCTTGGGCTCTTTAAGCTGAGCATAATTCTAACTACAAAGAGAAAGTAATCCAAATTCATTCTAGATTCATTCTAGATTTCTATTATTTTTCTCTAGTATTTTATAATTTTTGTCCTTCTGTTAAAATTTAGTTATATTTTTAGAAACTTGCCTTTATAAAGTAAATATAAAGCCAGTAACATTTACAGAAGTTATAGGTTTTCAAGCAAGTTGTAATATTCTTTTGTTTTTTACTTCCTCCATTGGCTTAAGCACTATTTATTTAAACTATATGATACAATTATATGTACAACTAACTTACATGATAACAAACAAAATAGAATTATGGTAAGCATATATTTCATTACACAGAACAGTTTTTACCCAAATATACTAAAGGGTAATCTAGAGAATGTCAGCATTAGATATAGTCAGTATGGTAGGTGGATGAATAGTGGTAAAAATGGCAAAGTTTTTTTTTTTTTTAAGATTTTATTTATTTATTTGAGAGAGCGAGAATGAGAGAGAGCACATGAGAGGGGGAGGGTCAGAGGGAGAAGCAGGCTCCCCGCCGAGCCGGGAGCCCGATGCGGGACTCGATCCCGGGACTCCAGGATCATGACCTGAGCCGAAGGCAGTCGCTTAACCAACTGAGCCACCCAGGCGCCCGAAATGGCAAAGTTTTTTGAGCTGAAATTGTTTTTTAGAGTTTCTATTGACTTGCTCTTCCTGTTCCACTATACTACTGACTAAATTGGCCACTAACACATATAACGAATCTCTGGAAATATATGCAGGACAAAGATATACAGCATGTTTTAGTGGGAAAAGTACTAATTTCAGAAATACTTACTTAGCTATACACCCATTTAAACATTTGCCCAACAACGTATTTAATCTCTTCTTGTTTACTGGGTTCTGGGCTGAACAATGGGGATAAGTAGAGATAACAAAAAATTCAAAGACTGGGTGGTTTCAAGTCCAGTTTCACTTACTAAATGAATGATTGTAAAAAAAAAAAACAGTTTCTGACTCTAATCGTCAATGATTTTTTTTCTAAGATAGAAAGTATATGTATAGATCTGATGAAAACTAAATGAGTTAGTACGGGAATGGGCCACTCAGAAATATTAATATAAATAATTTTGGCAATACCTGTTTTTCTTAGTACCCTGAGTTTTTTAAACGATGTTCAGTATAGGTAAAGAGAGAAAGATAGTAAATGAGAGGTAAGTAAGGGCAATTTCAAAACATATGCAGAATTATGAGATACTGAACAAATGCAAGGAATTAAAACACCACTTGGCTCTTAAGAATACATTCTTGAAGTTTCTGAAAGAGTTTGGGGGGTTTAGTTTGAATTGCCCTGAGAAGCATCTTGTTAGTTTGTTTTGTTTTGTGTATTTTCTCAGATATGATATAATTATATTAGAAGTAAAATCGTAAGCATTGAAGAGAGGAGTCATAAAAATTCCCTGGATACATAAAAATATTAAGTTGAGCTAAGAAAAATGTTACTTAAGCTAAACCAGGGCTTTTCTATTAAAACTTTCAAGTTACTTAGCATCATTATTGTAAATATATAAAGTGAATTACCAGAAATTGTTTTTAGCTAGTCTCCCTCGAAAAACACCCTCACTTCTCTTTGGAAACACAACCATAGGTCATAAAAAGAGGATGGATAGTTAAAATCTACGGATAAGTCATAGTTTTGTTTCTTGATAAAAACACTTTACAGGGGTGCCTGGGTGGCTCAGATGGTTGGGCGTCTGCCTTCGGCTCAGGTCATGATCCCAGGGTCCTGGGATCGAGCCCCATATCGGGCTCCTGGCTCAGTGAGGAGCCTGCTTCTCCCTCTCTCTGCCTCTCTCCCTGCTCATGCTTTCTCTCTCTCTGAATCTCTGTCTCAAATGAATAAATAAAATCTTTAAAAAAAAAATGTATCTTAAAAAAAAACACTTTACAATTTATTTCAGTTTTTACAATATTAAATTGAACTATTTTTATTTTCAAATTAATGGCTCAATGTAACCCCCGCTAAAATGCTAATCAATAGGGAAATTCATACTGTTTGCTAGAAGTACATACCTTAAGTTTTAGCCAATAATTGCTCTTGTGTAATTTATTTAATTTTCTGCATTTATAAGTTTTAGGATCAAAATTCCAGAATTTTAGTTTCTTTCATTCATTTTAAGCTAATATATCACCTATAGAAAATAATTTTCTTCTACTGTGTGCATAACAGATGTCAGGCTAGTAGGTAGAATATGACAAGTGTAACAGAAGCAAGAATTGAGTATTATGGGGTACATCTTGGATAATCCTGTTTGGCAGGAATGTATTTTTTTTAAAGATTTTATTTATTTATTTGAGAGAGAGAATGAGAGACAGAGAGCACGAGAGGGAAGAGGGCAGAGGGAGAAGCAGACCCCCCGCTGAGCAGGGAGCCGGACACGGGACTCGATCCGGGGACTCCAGGATCATGACCCGAGCCGAAGGCAGTCGCGCAACCAACTGAGCCACCCAGGCGCCCAGCAGGAATGTATTAAAGTATGGACAATAATTAAATTTGGATAAAGAATTAATACATTTATTAAACAAATATTTATAGAGAAGTGTTCCATGTGTCAGGCACTTTCCTATATGCTGGTGATAAAAAGCAGAAAATGAAATACAGACACCATACACACACACACACACACACACACACAATTCCTGCCCCTAAGGATATTTGATTTTTGTTGTTTTATGAATCCAGGTTTACGTGTAATAGGACATGAGGATGATGGGGATAGAAATTTCAGCAAGTTGTAGGTGATTTAAACCAATCTTATGGAAAAGGTTTCATTCAGGAAGGGGCAGACAGAAGTCCAACTAGGCAAATACACAAGGTCAGCATCCAAAGTCTAAAAATTAGGGAGCAGGCTGAAAAACAAACTGAGGGTTCTAGAGGGGAGGGGGTGGGAGGATGGGTTAGCCTGGTGATGGGTATTAAGGAGGGCATGTATTGAATGGAGCACTGGGTGTTATACGCAAACAATGAATCATGGAACACTACATCAAAAACTAATGATGTAATGAATGGTGACTAACATAACATAATAAAATAAAATTTAAAAAATAATGGAGCAAGATAAAAGGGAAAAGAGTGCTGTACAAACAAGGAGTAATGAACTGGTGGAAAATAACAAATGGTAGATGGCTTATGCTTCAGTATTATTGCTGGTCAGTGAATGAAATTTCAGAGTGAAGCAAAGCTTACCACTAAGCTTCCTCCATGACTGAGGCGGCTGTATGGCAAGGGGAGAGAATCAACTTGGCATGCTTACAGGTGGAATAAAAAAATTACACACTTTCTACCTTCAATCCAACTTCTAAAAATTAATTGTTTTGGATTGTTTACTTCCTTATTTAAGAGAATAAACGTTTGATTTTGTTTTAATTATCATTATAGCAAATTATAAAATATGCCAACTTTGTTTTTTTCTGTTGAGTTATCAAAGATATGGTATTAGCATTTATTTCTGCCTTACGTCAAAGAAGGCTAAAATTACTATGAAAGCTAATTCATACAAAGAAGACTATGGTTAAATAATATGGGGCGCGTAAAAAAATAAAAAATAATAATAATATGGGGTGCCTGGGTGGCTCAGTTGGTTAAGCGACTGCCTTCGGCTCAGGTAATGATCCTGGAGTCCCGGGATCGAGTCCCGCATCGGGCTCCCTGCTCAGCAGGGAGTCTGCTTCTCCCTCTGACCCTCCTCCCTCTCATGCTCTCTGTCTCTCATTGTCTCTCTTGCAAATAAGTAAAATCTTAAAAAAAAAAATAATATGAAACTCGGTCTTGGAGGTTCTAGGGTAAGACAAGATTCACTTTGTCCTTCAGAGTTGCTTCTGTACAAACATGACATTTTGGTTGGAATTCGTGTTTGACAGCTCTATAATGTAATTTTCCAGAATGTGTTGAAGTGGAACCAAATGTCATTGTCTTCATTCAGTAGATTTTCTGCCTGATGGAAAACACCATTACTATTCTACTTATTTTTACAAGCAATGAAAAAATTGATTATTTTGATTTGTGGAGTTCTTTATACATAATTTTCCAGGAGATAAAGACCATATATTAGCCCTTATATATGTCCACGATTGAGTATTAATTGACTGCGATCTATAAGAAACTGCCTATGTTTAGTTCCATTTTGGTATTACTTGCACTGACAGTTAACAGGTATCATATTGGCTTAAGAAATAGATGTGAGTGGGGGGGAGAATTCTGCAGAATAATTTAAAGGGTGTTCATGTAAAAGCTATTCCTAAGTACAGAGAATGAAAAAGGGATTTTATAATATAAAACCAATTCATAATTTGAGAGTAGAAATGAAGCTGAGTCAAATACAAGTGCCAAATGAAAAAACACTGGGGTCTTGGGATACAGTCCTGTTGGAGAAAGGAGGCAGAGTGAAAGCTGAGGTTATTGGAGCTCAGAGGTCAGATATAGATCACGGTGTAGGTCAGAGTATCACACCTGGGGGGAAAAAAAAAAAGATCTATAAATTGTAGGTATTGAAATAAAGAAGCCCAGCCAAACATGAATTTTTGTTTTGTTTTGTTTTTTGTTTTTTGTTTTAACACTAATTAACTTGAAATCAGTATTTTATTTTATTTTATTTTTTAAAGATTTTATTTATTTATTTGACAGACAGACACAGTGAAAGAGGGAACACAAGCAGGGGGAGTGGGAGAGGGAGAAGCAGGCTCCCCACTGAGCAGGGAGCCCGGTGCGGGGCTCGATCCCAGGACCCTGATAAAACTGAGCGGAAGGCAGATGCTTAACCAACTGAGCCACACAGGCGCCCCGAAATCAGTATTTTAAAGCAAAACATTACTTAACTTTTTTCTATCAGATTAATCAAAGTTACCTACTTTTATGACTCTAGGGAAGCTGTGAAACTTAGGAAAGAGGTTATTGGGCACCTGAGTGGCTCAGTCGGTTAAGCCTTGGACTCTTGGTTTCAGCTCAGACTCAGGTCATGATCTCCGGGTCCTGGCTTGGAGCCCCGTGTAGGGCTCCACATTTGGCATGGAGTCTGCTTCTCACTCCCCCTCCCCCTTTGCTTCTCCCCTAACTCACACACTCATTCTCTCTCTCAAATAAATAAATAAAATATTTAAAAAAAGAAAAGAAAAGAACAGAGGCTATTACTGGACACTACTGTAATTTTTGAACTTTTTTTAAAGTACATTTTGCTGCTTATCTTTTTTCCCTTAATAAAAGGAGAGAAATCTCTCTTACCGTGCAAAGTGTAACTTTAATTAAACTATTCAGCATATTTACCTTGAGAACAAAATTATTTATTAGTATAAGAGAAACCTAAACCACAGTGAATTTGTGATTTTTAATGTATAGACTTAAGTTCTTTTTTTGCATTTGTCTCCTAGCAATACTTTTCAGCATGAAGGCAATATATGTAGATAAGAAATCAGGATGCTGAAATGGTAAGTGGGACATGGAAATCTTAGAACTTCAACAAAAAAGGCCACCATCTGATATAATATTGATTATTTTGCACAGTAAGAGCGTAGACATAAGGTGTTAGAACAAAGGTATTGTGAATCAGCTACCTGCACTATGTCCTGTGGTCCCAGACTCTCTATATATACACAGTCAAGTTTTTATTATTATTATTAATTTCCCTGCTTATCATTAGGAAATATAACAAATAATATAAGAACCCTCTTGTACTTCTCAAGTCTATCTTAATCAACAGCTAGCTTTTCATGGGAGGTCATTTGAAAATGAACTTCCGGGCTGTGGATCTTTTTAGAATATGACACATTCACTTTGCTTGAGTCAGAGCTGTCTTTGCTTCCTTCTTCTAATTCATTATATATATATAAATCTCTGTCCCAACTTGCCCAGACCTGTGAAAGTTGTTCATGTGACAGTGGAGGCAGAGATTGGATGGATGCCTTGCAAGCCACTGGATACCAGTGATTGCTGGCAACCACCAGAAGCTAGAAAGAGGATCTTCTAGAATCTTCAAGAGAGCATGGCTCTGTCACCTTGATTTTAGGCTTCTACCTTCCAGAAAGGTGAGAGAATAAATGTCTGTTGTTTTAAGCCACCAAGTCCGTGGTACTTTGTTACTACAGCCTTAAAAAACTAATAGAATGTGCTACAATGAAACACCTCAGGCATAAAAAGGAATACACTACTGACATGTAATAAAGCATGGATGAATTTCAAAATACTATGCTATGGGCACCTGGGTTGGTTAAGCGTCTGCCTTCGGCTCAGGTCATGATCCCAGGGTCCTGGGATCGAGCCCCGCATCGGGCTCTGTGCTCAGCAGGGAGCCTGCTTCTCCCCCTCCCACTGCCTGCCTCCCTACTTGTGATCTCTCTCTCTCTCTCTCTGTCAAATAAATAAATAAAATCTTAAAAAAAACCAAAGTACTCTGCTAATAGAAAGAAAACAAACTCAAAAGATCATATATTGCATGATTTCAGTTATATGAAATGTCTGCCTATAAAAGCAGAAAGTAGATTAGCAGTTTTCTGGAGATGTGAGTGAGAAGCAGGTTGTCTGCTAATGAGCAGAAAGGATATCTTTGAGATGATGGAAATGTTTTCAAATTGAATTCTTCTGATGATTGCACAACTCTGCAAATTTACTAATTTCTATAATTTGCTAATTATAATTTCTATAATTTCTAAATTTACTAATAATTATTGAATTGTATATTTACATGAGTAAGTGTTATGGTATTATATTATACCTCAATAAAGTTCTATTAAATAAAAAAAAAGATGCTGTGAAGAACAGTGAAGGAAGAAATTAAGTGAAAGAGTGATGGCCCTTGAGAATATAAACAAGAGTGATGGCATCGGGGAAAAAAAGAATCTATAAATATAGAATATTTCTTTTTACCCTGAACATATTTCCCAGTTTTTCTTTTTAATTACTAAAAATACATGTTCCATTTTTATGTGCACACTGTAATTGGGGAATAAATTGGGGAATTACATAACAGCAACAGGGAATTAATAACAGAGCTTTAATATTTGAATCTGTCTGTACCAGCAAATGACTCTGATCTCAGTGGTCGCCAACCTGTACCTCAGGTTCCTATAATTCATTTAGAGTAATAGGTAATCTCAAACAACTTTTGCTATTTCTTTTTAAAGATGTTATTAATTTATTTGAGAGAGACAGAGAGAGCACAAGCAGGGGGAGGGGCAGAGGGAGAAGCAGGCTGGCTCCCCGCTGAGCAGGGGACCCAATGCTGATGGGACCCTGAGACCATGACCTGAGCCAAAGGCAGATGCTTAATCAACTGAGCCACCCAGGGGTTCCAACTTTTGCTATTTCAATAGGTGTATTATAGATCACAATTCTGTTATAAAGACTAACTTTTACGTTTCATATGTTTATGTACTTTTAGATGCAATTATATTCACTCCCTGTTGTGACAGTATTTCTCTAGTGATTAAAATTTCTAATGATATATGTTTTGATTAATAGAAAAGTTAGTAAATTACCACTTGGCGCATGCTATTGTTTAATCAAAGATACTCTTAAGTACCTAATGTCTTCTATGAGACGAATGGAATGAAATTATGGTGGTAAATAATTTGAGAACAATTATTTGAATTTACATCCAGCATTGTTTAATATGTCAAGTGTGTCAAGCATTTACAGAAGGAGAGGACAATTGATAAGTAATAAATAGGGCGTTGGCAACATACTTGTACCAAAATATTATGGAAACTAATCTTTTACAACTATTATATATTTATTATTATTTTTTTTATTCTTATGTTAATCCCCATACATTACATCATTAGTTTTAGATGAAGTGTTCCATGATTCATTGTTTGTGCATAACACCCAGTGCTCCATGCAGAACTTGCCCTCCTCAATACCCATCACCAGGCTAAGCCATCCTCCCACCCCCCTCCCCTCTAGAACCCTCAGTTTGTTTTTCAGAGTCCATCGTCTCTCATGCTTCATCTACCCCTCCGATTTCCCCCCCTTCATTCTTCCCCTCCCACTACCTTCTTCTTCTTTTTTTTTTCTTAACATATATTGCATTATTTGTTTCAGAGGTACAGATCTGAGATTCAACAGTCTTGTACAATTCACAGCGCTTACCAGAGCACATACCCTCCCCAGTGTCTATCACCCAGTCACCCCATCCCTCCCACCACCCCCGCACTCCAACAACACTCAGTTTGTTTCCTGCGATTAAGAATTCCTCATATCAGTGAGATCATATGATACATGTCTTTCTCTGTTTGACTTATTTCACTCAACATAATACCCTCCAGTTCCATCCACGTTGTTGCAAATGGCAAGATCTCATTCCTTTTGATGGCTGCATAATATTCCATTGTATATACATACATATATATATATATATATATATACACCACATCTTCTTTATCCAGTCATCTGTCGATGGACATCTTGGCTCTTTCCACAGTTTGGCTATTGTGGACATTGCTGCTATAAACATTGGGGTGCACGTAGCCCTTTGGATCCCTACTTTTGTATCTTTGGGGTAAATACCCAGTAGTGCAACTGCTGGATCATATGGTAGCTCTATTTTCAACTTTTTGAGGAACCTCCATACAGTTTTCCAGAGTGGCTGCACCAGCTTGCATTCCCACCAACAGTGTAGGAGGGTTCCCCTTTCTCCGCATCCCCGCCAACATCTGTCGTTTCCTGACTTGTTAATTTTAGCCATTCTGACTGGTGTGAGGTGGTATCTCATTGAGGTTTTGATTTGGATTTCCCTGATGCTGAGCGATATTGAGCACTTTTTCATGTGTCTGTTGGCCATTTGGATGTCTTCTTTGGAAAAATGTCTGTTCATGTCTTCTGCCCATTTTTTGATTGGATTCTTTGTTCTTTGGGTGTTGAGTTTGATGAGTTCTTTATAGATTTTGGATACTAGCCCTTTATCTGATATGTCATTTGCAAATATCTTCTCCCATTCTGTCGGTTGTCTTTTAGTTTTGTTGACTGTTTCCTTTGCTTTGCAAAAGCTTTTTATCTTGATGAAGTCCCAATAGTTCTTTTTGCCCTTGCTTCCCTTGCCTTTGGCGATGTTTCTAGGAAGAAGTTGCTGAGGCTGAGGTCAAAGAGGTTGCTGCCTGTGTTCTCCTTTAGGATTTTGATGGACTCCCGTCTCACATTGAGGTTTTTCAACCATTTGGAGTCTATTTTTGTGTGTGGTGTAAGGAAATGGTCCAGTTTCATTCTTCTGCATGTGGCTGTCCAATTTTCCCAACACGATTTGTTGAAGAGACTGTCTTTTTTCCATTGGACATTCTTTCCTGCTTTGTCGAAGATTGGTTGACCCTAGAGTTGAGGGTCCATTTCTGGGCTCTCTATTCTGTTCCACTGATCAATGTGTCTGTTTTTGTGCCAGTACCATGCTGTCTTGATGATGACAGCTTTGTAATAGAGCTTGAAGTCCGGAATTGTGATGCCGCCGGCTTTGCTTTTCTTTTTCAACATTCCTCTGGCTATGCGGGGTCTTTTCTGGTTCCATACAAATTTTAGGATAATTTGTTCCATTTCTTTGAAAAAAGTGGATGGTATTTTGATGGGGATTGCATTGAATGTGTAGATTGCTCTAGGTAGCATTGACATCTTCACAATATTTGTTCTTCCAATCCATGAGCATGGAACGTTTTTCCATTTCTTTGTGTCTTCCTCAATTTCTTTCATGAGTATTTTATAGTTTTCTGAGTACAGATCCTTTGTCTCTTTGGTTAGATTTATTCCTAGGTATCTTATGGTTTTGGGTGCAATTGTAAATGGGATCGACTCCCTAATTTCTCTTTCTTCTGTCTTGTTGTTTGTGTATAGGAATGCCACTGACTTCTGTGCATTGATTTTATATCCTGCCACTTGACTGAATTCCTGTATGAGTTCTAGCAGTTTTGGGGTGGAGTCTTTTGGGTTTTCCACATAAAGTATCATATCATCTGAAAAGAGTGAGAGTTTGACTTCTTCTTTGCCAATTTGGATGCCTTTGATTTCTTTTTGTTGTCTGATTGCTGTGGCTAGGACTTCCAATACTATGTTGAATAGCAGTGGTGATAGTGGACATCCCTGCCGCATTCCTGACCTTAGGGGGAAAGCTCTCAGTTTTTCCCCATTGAGAATAATATTTGCTGTAGGTTTTTCATAGATGGCTTTTATGATATTGAGGTATGTACCCTCTATCCCTATACTCTGAAGAGTTTTGATCAAGAAAGGATGCTGTACTTTGTCAAAAGCTTTTTCTGCATCTATTGAGAGGATCATATGATTCTTGTTCTTTCTTTTGTTAATGTATTGTATCACATTGATTGATTTGTGGATGTTGAACCAACCTTGCAGCCCAGGGATAAATCCCACTTGGTCATGGTGAATAATCCTTTTAATGTACTGTTGGATCCTATTGGCTAGTATTTTGGTGAGAATTTTTGCATCCATGTTCATCAGGGATATTGGTCTGTAATTCTCCTTTTTGATGGGGTCTTTGTCTGGTTTTGGGATCAAGGTAATGCTGGCCTCATAAAATGAATTTGGAAGTTTTCCTTCCGTTTCTATTTTTTGGAATAGTTTCAGAAGAATAGGTATTAATTCTTCTTGAAATGTTTGGTAGAATTCCCCTGGGAAGCCATCTGGCCCTGGGCTTTTTTTGGGGGGGGGAGATTTTTGATGAGTGCTTCAATTTCCTTAGTGGTTATAGGTCTGTTCAGGTTTTCTATTTCATCCTGGTTCAGTTTTGGTAGTTGATACATCTCTAGGAACGCATCCATCTCTTCCAGGTTATCTAATTTGCTGGCACAGAGTTGCTCATAATATGTTCTTATAATTGTTTGTATTTCTTTGGTGTTGGTTGTGATCTCTCCTCTTTCATTCATGATTTTGTTGATTTGGGTCATTTCTCTTCTCTTTTTGATAAGTCTGGCCAGGGGTTTATCAATCTTGTTAATTCTTTCAAAGAACCAGCTCCTAGTTTCGTTGATCTGTTCTACTGTTCTTTTAGTTTCTATTTCATTGATTTCTGCTCTGATCTTTATGATTTCTCTTCTCCTGCTGGGTTTAGGCTTTATTTGCTGTTCTTTCTCCAGCTCCTTTAGGTGAAGGGTTAGGTTGTGTACTTGAGACCTTTCTTGTTTCTTGAGAAAGGCTTGTATTGCTATATACTTTCCTCTTAGGACTGCCTTTGCTGCATCCCAAAGATTTTGCACAGTTGTGTTTTCATTTTCATTGGTTTCCATGTATTTTTTTAATTCTTCTTTAATTTCCTGGTTGACCCATTCATTCTTCAGTAGGATGCTCTTTAGCCTCCATGTATTTGAGTTCTTTCCGACTTTCCTCTTGTGATTGAGTTCTAGTTTCAAAGCATTGTGGTCTGAAAATAGGCAGGGAATGATCCCAATCTTTTGGTACCGGTTGAGACCTGATTTATGACCTAGGATGTGATCTATTCTGGAGAATGTTCCATGGACACTAGAGAAGAATGTGTATTCCATTGCTTTGGGGTGGAATGTTCTGAATATGTCTGTGAAGTCCATTTGGTCCAGTGTGTCATTTAAAGTCTTTATTTCCTTGTTGATCTTTTGCTTAGACGATCTGTCCATTTCAGTGAGGGGGATGTTAAAGTCCCCCACTATTATTGTATTGTTGTCGATGTGTTTCTTTGCTTTTGTTATTAATTGCCTTATATAATTGGCTGCTCCCATGTTAGGGGCATAGATATTTACAATTGTTAGATCTTCTTGTTGGATAGACCCTTTAAGTAGGATATAGTGTCCTTCCTCATCTCTTATTACAGTCTTTGGTTTAAAATCTAATTTGTCTGATATAAGGATTGCCACCCCAGCTTTCTTTTGGTGTCCATTAGCATGGTAAATGGTTTTCCACCCCCTCACTTTCAATCTGGGGGTGTCTTTGGTTCTAAAATGAGTCTCTTGCAGACAGCATATCGATGGGTCTTGTTTTTTAATCCAGTCTGTTAGCCTGTGTCTTTTGATTGGGGCATTGAGCCCATTTACATTCAAGGTAACTATTGAAAGATAGGAATTTAGTGCCATTGTATTGCCTGTAAGGTGACTGTTACCGTATATTGTCTGTGTTCCTTTCTGGTCTCTGTTGCTTTTAGGATCTCTCTTTGCTTAGAGGACCCCTTTCAAGATTTCCTGTAGGGGTGGTTTTGTGTTTGCAAATCCCTTTAGTTTTTGTTTGTCCTGGAAGCTTTTTATCTCTCCTTCAATTTTCAATGACAGCCTAGCTGGATAGAGTATTCTTGGCTGCATATTTTTCTCATTTAGTGCTCTGAATATATCCTGCCAGTCCTTTCTGGCCTGCCAGGTCTCTGTGGATAGGTCTGTTGCCAATCTAATGTTTCTACCCTTGTAGGTTACATATCTCTTCTCCCGAGCTGCTTTCAGGATTTTCTCTTTGTCTATGAGACTCGTAAGTTTTACTATTAGATGTCGGGGTGTTGACCTATTTTTATTGATTTTGAGAGGGGTTCTCTGTGCTTCCTGGATTTTCATGCCTGTTTCTTTCCCCAAATTAGGGAAGTTCTCTGCTATAATTTGCTCCATTATACCTTCTGCCCCTCTCTCTCTTTCTTCTTCTTCTGGGATCCCAATTATTCTAATGTTGTTTCGTCTTATGGTATCGCTTATCTCTCGAATTCTCCCCTCGTGATCCAGTAGTTGTTTATCTCTCTTTTTCTCAGCTTCTTTATTTTCCATCATTTCATCTTCTATATTACTGATTCTCTCTTCTGCCTCATTTATTCTAGCACTTAGCGCCCCCATTTTTGATTGCACCTCATTAATAGCCTTTTTGATTTCTACTTGGTTGGATTTTAGCTCTTTTACTTCTCCAGAAAGGGTTTCTCTAATAACTTCCATATTTTTTTCAAGCCCAGCTAGTATCTTTAAAGTGATGATTCTGAACTCTAGATCTGACATCGTACTAATGTCCGTATTGAGTAGGTCCCTGGCAGTCGGTACTACCTCTTGTTCTTTTTGTTGAGGTGATTTTTTCCGTCTTGTCATTTTGTGCAGAGGAGAACAGATTAATGAGAGAACAAAATGCTAGCAGAGTAACCACATCCCCAGAAAATATACTCTAAACAAATCAGAAAAGACCTGAAGCAGTGGGATAAGAAAGGGAAAGAGAGAAAAAAGAAAAAGAAATAAAAGAAAAAGATAAAGATAAAAACAAAAACAAACAAAACAAAACAACAAACAAAAAACCAGAATGTGATCAAATATGATCTATATGGTATATAGATCAGTGCCACACACTAGATTTGGGGTGTATTTTGGTCTTTTAGAAAGAAAGTGCCTCCCAAAATTTTAAAGACAGAAAAAATTATATATGTACAAAAATAAGGGTTGATATGATGAAGGGTTGGAATATGACTGTAAAAATGGAAATTATAAAAAAAATTATAAAAGGAATTGATAAGTTGTTTGAAAAAGAAAGAAGAGGATTTAAAAAAAGAAAAAAGAAAAAGGAAAAAAAAAGGGAGAGGATGTGATCAGGCAGGGGAATAGAAAACACCATATACTAGAGATTTAGGGTATATTTTAATCTGTTAGAAGAAACTATCTCAAAATTTTAAAGAGAGAACAACTTATATATATAAGCCAAAAATATGGGTAACTACTATTAAGGGATAGAATATGACTCTAAAAATGAAAAATAAAAATGTTTTTTTTAAAAAAAGGGATTGATAAGATGTTGGTTGAAAAAGGGGAAAAAAATTCAAAAAGAAATAAAAAGACAAAAAGACAGTTAAAAAAAATTAACTTTAAAAGACTAAAGAATCATGGTAAAAAAGCCGTGAATTCTATGTGCAGTAGTCCCCTAGCGCTGGAGTTCTGCCGTTCTCATTGATCGGTGAACTTGGTCTTGGCTGGCTGTTCTCGCTGATCTTCTGGGGAGGGGCCTGTTGCCGTGGTTTCCAAATGTCTCTGCCGGAGGCGGAATTGCCCCGCCCTTGCCCCCTCCCCGCTAAGTAATCTGCTCGGGTTTGCTCTCCGCGGCTTTTGTTCCCTGCGAGCTTTCCATACAGCTTTGGAGGCAGAGAGTGAAAATGGAGGCCTCCCAATCTCCACCCGGAGGAGCCGAGAACTCGGGGCCCCGCTCCTCAGTTCGCCCCCAGAGAAAAGCCGTCAGTCACTCCCGTCTCCCCGGTCTCCGGCCGCACTCCGTGCTCGCCCGGCCTGTGACCGCGCGTTTCTATCTCTGGCACCCGACCCTGTGTGGAGTCTGCAAACCCAGCAGATCCCTGCGGTGCGCTCCCGCGCGGCTCCTCCCGGGGAAGAAGGTGAGTCTCCCCGGATCTGCTGCTTGTTGGGTCCCTGCTGGAGGAGCAGGGGCCCGGCTGTGCCTCGGATCACGGTTTATGGCCACCCCGAGCTGAGAGCCCGCGCCTGGCCTCCGCCTCTGCAGCCGGCTTCCCAGCTCCGATACCTGGGAGCTCTGCCGCACTCAGGCACCCCCGGTCTTTCTGTGACCCCGAGGGTCCCGAGACCACACTGTCCCGGAGGGTTCCACCCCCCGCTTAGCCACCAGAGTGACGTCCCTCAGCGGAGCAGACTTTTAAAAGTTCCGATTTTGTGCTCCGCGGCTCTATCACTTGCCAGAAGCGGCCGACGGAGGCCCCTCCCCCGCCGTCTTTCCTCCCGAATATTGCCTTGGATTCACTTCTCCGCACGTCCTACCTTCCAGAAAGTGGTCGCTTTTCTGATGAGAGAGTTGTTGCTCTTCTTTTCTTCAATCTCCTGTTGAGTTTGTAGGTGTTCAGAATGGTTTGATCCCTATCCAGCTGAATTCCTGAGAGGAGACGAAATCCAGGTCTCCTACTCCTCCGCCATCTTGCTCCACCCCCTTTATAACTATTATAAACATAAGTGTAACTGACAACATATAATTTATTTTTCAAATATAATAATGCAAACATAGACTGATTAATCTGCCTAACTAAAATGATTTATAAGCAATCTAAGCAATGTTTATATTACCTTAATTTTTTGATTGAAGACTTGCAGAATGCAAACCAAAGTTCATGCATTTTCTGGTTCAGTATTTTCTCTTTAAAATGTAAAAAATGTTATTTTCAGGTACCACAAAATTATTGCTATGTACAGTTTTATGTAGGATTTACATATAATATGTAAATAAAAGACAGTAATTTAGGCAATATTAAATATTTTCATGAAGGAATTGTGAAATGAGTTTTATAGCACTCAATACAAAAAGAAATCAAGAGTATTTTATTCACTTAACATATATCTTTCATTATTTTGGACCTAGTCCTTTCATTTATTATGTACCAATTTGCTGTAAAATCTGGAGCATAATAAAATCTCATATGGGATGAGACTGTTCTGGAGTGGTACATAAAAGCAGTCACACATCCAGTCAGCTAGATAAACAGAGGGGAGTTTTCCCCAGTTTATCAATATTAAATATGAAGCATGATTTACATAGAATCCTTCATATCCTTTACTTTCCATGCTTCTTTATTTGATCCACTCTTGTTCTTTAAAACAATAACTTTTGGGGTGCCTGGGTGGCTCAGTCGTTAAGTGTCTGCCTTTGGCTCAGGTCATGATCCCCAAGTCTTGGGATTGAGCCTCCTGTAGGGGCCACCTGCTCCGTGGGAAGCCTGCTTCTCCCTCTCCCACTCCCCCTGCTTGTGTTCCCTCTCTCGCTGTGTCTCTCTATGTCAAATAAATAAATAAAATCTTAAAAAAAAGAAACAACAACAACAAAAACTTTTTCTTACTTTTTACTAGCCTCTTCCTCTGATGCTATCTGTAAGTTGGACTGAAATACAAACTGTCCTCTATCTAATTATGTCTTTTTCAACTCTTTATTTTACATATATTCATGCACAATAAGTATACTTATATTAAGACAGGTCAGCAAAAACTCCATTCAGTTTTATAAAGATATATATTGGCCACATAGTTTTAAGTATATATTGACACCATATAAAACTACTTTTTTAAATTGAAGTATAGTTGACATACAATATTCTATCAGTTTTAGGTATACAACATACTGATTCAACATTTATATACATTACAAATGATCACCACAGTAAGTTGAGTTATCATCTGTCACCATACGTAGTTATTGCAATATTATTGACTGTTATTCCCTATACTGTACTTTATATTTTTATAACTTATTTATGTTATAACTGGAAATTGTACTTCTGAATCCGTTTACCTATTTCTCCAACCCCCTAAACCCCAATCCTCTGGCAACCACCAATTTTAAAATTGTTCTCTGTATTTCTGAGTCTGTTTCTGTTTTGTTTCATATGTCCATTGTTTTGTTTTTTGATTCCACGTATAAATTAAGTCGTACAGTATTTCTCTCTGACTTATTTCACAGCATATCCTCTAAGTCCATCCATGTTGTTGCAAATGACAAGCTTTCATTCTTTTTATATGGCTGAGTAATATTCCTGTGTGTGTGTGTGTGTGTGTGTGTGTACATACACACTACATCTTCTTTATCCATTTACCTCTTAACGGACATCTTAAGTTGGTTCTGTATCTTGGCTAATGTAAATAGTGCTGCAATAAACATAAGGGCGCACATATTATCTTTGGAAAAGTAGGGGAGTTTTTATTTTCTCTGGATAAATACCTAGAAGCAAAATTGCTAAATCATATGGTATTTTTATTCTAAATATTTGAAGAATCTCCATAACATTTTTCATAATGGCTGCACCAATTTACATTCCCACCAAAAGTGCATGAGGGTTCTCCTTTCTCCACATCCTTGCCAACATTTGTTACTTCTTCTCTTTTTGATAATAGACATTTTGACAGGTATGAGGTGATATTTCATTGTGGTTTTGATTTGTATTTCCTTGATGACTAGGGATGAGCATCTTTTCATGTGTCTGTTGACCATCTTTATGTCTTTGGAAAAATGTCCATTCAGGTCTTCTGCCCATTTTAAAATCAGATTGTTTGTTTACTTACTTATTTACATTTGTTTTTGGTGTTGAGGTGTATGAGTTCTTTATATTTTTTGGATATTAACCCAATGTCAGTTACATCATTTGCAAATATCTTCTCCCGTGTAATAGATTGTCTTTTCATTTCATTGATGGTTTTCTTTTTTTTTTTTTTTAAGATTTTATTTATTTATTTGAGAGAGACAGAATGAGAGAGAGAGAACACATGAGAGGGGATAGGGTCAGAGGACGAAGCAGACTCCCTGCCGAGCAGGGAGCCCGATGCGGGACTCGATCCAGGGATTCCAGGATCATGACCTGAGCCGAAGGCAGTCGCTTAACCAACTGAGCCACCCAGGCACCCTCGTTGATGGTTTTCTTGACTGTACAAAAAATTTTTAGTTTGAGGTACTCCCAATTCTTTATTTTTGCTTTTGTCCTTCCCTGAGGGCATAGATATATATATATATAAAAAATCTTGCTAAGACCAATGTCCAGGAGAGTACTGCCTAAGTTTTCTTTAGAAATTTCATGATTTCAGGTCTTTAATCCTTTTTTAGGTTATTTTTGTATATGGGATATATATATAAGAAGTGTTTCAGTTACATTCTTTTTCATGTAACTATCTAATTTTACCTGCACCATTTATTGAAGAGACTCTTTTCCTTTTTGTATATTCTTGCCTCTTTTGTCATATATTAATTAGCCATACAAAATTAGCCATACAAACATGAGTTTTTTCCTTGGATTTTCTGTTCCATTCTATTGATCTATGTCTTTTTCCCCTCCCCCCCCATTACTCTACTGTTTCAATTATAACTGCTTTGTAGTATAGTTTGAAATCTGGGATTGTGATACCTTCAGTTTTGTTCTTCTTTCTCAAGATTACATTGGCTATTCTGAGTCTTCTCTGGTCCATACCAATTTTTGGATTTTTTGTTCTAACTCTGTGAAATAAATGTTATTGGTATTTGATAGGAGTTGCACTGAATCTGTAGATTGCTTTAGGTAGCATGGTCATTTTAACAATATTAATTCTTCCAGTCCATGAACACAGTATATCTTTCTATTTATTTTCATTGTCTTCAATTTTTTTAAGATTTATTTATTTTAGAAAGAGAGAAAGAGCATGCATGCGAGTAAGAGGAAGGGCAGAGGGAGAGAATCTTTAAGCAGACTCCCTCCTGAGCATGGAGCTGGACATTGGGCTCGATCTCACAACCCATGAGATCATGACCTGAGCTGAAACCAAGAGTCAGACATTCAACTGACTGAGCCACCCAGGTGCCCCTGTTGTCTTCAATTTCTTTCATCACAGTGCCTTATAGTTTTCAGAGTAGAGGTTTTTCATCTCCTTGGGTAAGTTTATTTGTAGGGTTTTTTTTAATGCAATTGTAAATGGGCTTTTAACAAATTTTTCTTTCTCATAGTTCATTATTAGTGTATAAAAATGCAACAGATTTTTGTATTTTAATTTTGTATCCTGCAACTTTGCTGAATTTATATTAGTTCTAATAGTAGTTTGGTATCTTTAAGGTATTCTATATATAGTATCATGTCATCTGCAAATATGACACGTTTACTTTTTCCTTACCAATTTGGATGCTTTTTATTTCTCTTTCTTGTCTGATTGCTGTGGCCAGGATTAAAAGTGGTTGAGAGTGGGCATTCTTTTCTTGTTTTTGATCTTAGAGGAAACACTTTCCCATTGAGTATGATATTAGCTATTGGTTTATCATATGTAGCCTTTATTTTGTTGAGGTATGATCCCTCTATACCTACTTTATTGAGTTTTTTTTTTTTTTATCATGAGTAGCTATTGTACTTTGTCAAATGCTTTTTTTTCATCTATTGAGATGATTATTGATTTTTATACTTTATTTTGTTTATGTGGTGGATTATACTGATTCATATAGGTTAAATAGTCCTTGTTCCTTGTCATAAATCCCACCATAAATCATGGTGTATAATCCTTTAAATGTATTGTTGAATTTGGTTTGCTAATATTTTATTGAAGATTTTTGCATCTATGTTCATCAGGGATATTGGTTTGTAATTTTCTTTCTTTGCAGTGTGATGACACTGTCTGATTTTGGTATCAGTAATGCTAGCCTCGTAGAATGAATTTGGAATAACTCCTTTTTCTTCAGTTTTTTGGAATAGTTTGAGAAGAATAGATATTAACTCCTCTTTAAATGTTTGGTAGAATTAACCTTTGAAGCCATCTGGTCCTGGACTTTTGTTCTTTGGGAATTATTTGATTACACATTCAATTTTATTACTCTTAATAGGTCTGGGCAGGTTTTCTATTTCTTATTTCTTGCTTCTTGAGGTAAGCCTATATTGCTATAACCTTCCCTGTTAGAACTGTTTTTGCTGTAGTCACAAGGTTTGAAATGCTGTGTTGCCGTTTTCATTTGTCTCGAGGTATTTTTTTATTTCCTTTTCAATTTCTTCATTGATTCATTGGTTTTTTAGTAGCATGTTGTTTAGCCTTCACATTTGTGTTTTTTCCAGTTTTTTCTTGTAATTGATTTCTAGTTTCGTACTAAAATACAATTTAACTCCAATCACTATGGTGGTGGGGACAGTTCTGCACATGATAGCAACACAATTAGAAGAAATTAGATATAAAAGTTGCTATAAACATAGGGAGGCCATTTCATAGAGTTATTGTGTAGGTAAAGCAGAAATTAGAGGTCATATTTTACATAATGTTGAAATATTCAAGGCTATTAATATCCATAGAGAAAGAAAAGTTAATAAAACCACTTGGCAATATGATTATAGTCTATAAATTGCTAATCTGATGTGCATGCAGTAGCTGTGTCACTTTGCTGGGGAGGTCAAAGAGCTGCAATGGCTTTTTTTTTTTTTTTTCCTGCCTGAAGGAGAAGAAGGCAAATGGCCAGCTAGTCTACTGGCACCAAAGAATTTTATAAACAAACACTATGTGTGTGTAGGCACAGATGAGTGAGAAAAAAAGAGAGACATTATGTTTCTAAGCTTGTAGTGTATGGCTTATTACATTAAAATACATCATTTCACAGCACGGTATGACTTAGAGAGTTCTTCTAGAAAAAGATGTAATAATCTCTTGGAAAATCATTATATGATCCCTAAAGTCTCTTCTGGTTCAAAAAGTTCTAAAACTTCATGTCTTTTTGCTGTATTGTTATACACATACACACACAAACACATACACTATACATATAAAAATCTAAAAATTACAGTAGAGTAGTTTGAGAAAGTTTTCAGCAAATATAATATCCTAGTTCACTGTCAAATATTTCTTCACAATTATACCCTTTTCCTTAAATGTGGAAAAAAATATAACCACTATATTTGAGGACTTTCTCTACAGTAATGAAACAGTCAAAAAATAAAAACATAATAAAATAATTTAAAATAGGAGACTTCGGGGCGCCTGGGTGGCTCAGTTGGTTAAGCGACTGCCTTCGGCTCGGGTCATGATCCTGGAGTCCCGGGATCGAGTCCCGCATCGGGCTCCCTGCTCGGCAGGGAGTCTGCTTCTCCCTCAGACCCTCCCGACCCTCCCTCCTCTCATGTGCTCTCTTTGTCAGTCTCTCTCTCTCAAATAAATAAATAAAATCTTTAAAATAAATAAATAAATAAATAAATAAAATAAAATAGGAGACTTCATTAGAAACTGTCAAGGTGACAATGAACTGAGAAAGCTGCATAAGTAATTAAACAATCATATAAACTGTGGTTCATACAAAGTAATAATTCACTTATATACACTTATAATATAAAAATAACTTTAATATGCATACAATAAAGTCATTCATTCAGTTGATTATATTTTAATAAATAAAATACTTCATTTTACAATGTTTACACATTACCATATGAGAACACTTCTTTTTTTCATTTGCTTTACTATATATGTGCCTTTGCATTTATTTCAATTTTTGGAAGCTGCTGTTTAGGAAATAGTTAAGAAGCAGTAAGGCAAGACCTAAGTACATTAATTCCAAGACTGAATTAGTTCTATTTAAGGCTCTAACCATTATTCACTGTGTTCTGTATCTTATATCCTCTGCATTTTATTTTCCTTATTTTCTCTCTCTGTTTCTCTCTCTCTCTTTTTTCCTTTTTGGTCTTTGTATGGAATACATAAGCAACTGCCTTTAAAATAAAAGCAACAATCATCTATTATTGTTCCATCTTGAACATTATTCTCCTCCCAGTCCCTAGCAATAACAATACAGCAGATTATTTACGTTTCAGAATGACCCAGTAATAAGCATGGTATAGTTTAGCTTTATTGTTAAGAACCTGAATATGAAATGGCAAAAGCAGACACAGCATGTATTCTTCAAGTGTGCTGTGCAACCTCTTTCTCATACGCTTTGCTTTCCCTTTACACTTGCAGATTGGATAAATGCAGCCATAGGTGTTCTGACAGCTAATTAAACGTGAATTTGTGTATTTATATGTCAGCTTACTACTACTATTTCTGGAAATAAGATAGAATTTGTACAATTTGTACAGAAATACTTTAAATTCAGTTACTTATAAATCTGATTTTATGATGCATACTGAAACATTCAAATTGAAATTTCTAGTGTGTGTGTGTGTGTGTGTGTGTGTGCGTGCATGTATATATCTATGTACTTACTCCCTGTTTGAAAGTATACTTTATATAGCTCACATAACAACAAATCTGTGGGGAGAAAATAATGTTAGTTTGGAAATAAATTTGAAGGCCCTAGCTATTTCATTATTCTTAGCCTTTGTGTTTTGTAAAATTCTTATGGAAAGAATGTACTATAGGGCTTTTAGAATACTTGTGAGAAAACATCATTCTTACTATATGGGAGTTCCATTATCTTGGGTTAGTCACAGGGACTGTGAGTAATAATCCAGCCTTCTGAGTTATGATGGAAGATGAAAGAACCCAGGATAATGTATGTATTAAAATATACCATAAAACTGATTCCTAATTCAACGAAATATTTTAGATTTTAAACAGCAATATACTTTAACTGTGTTCTTTACATCCTGCATTTCCCTATAAAGTTGATCATAAAATATATGGAAAATATAGGTAACCTAAGGTAATCATAAAAAGATGAGTAGGGGTCTAAAATGAGACATCAATTAGGACAATAAAAGCATATAATATAAATCCAATATAAACAAAGAATGGACCTTAAATTTGGCTCTAAGTTTTGAAAATTAAGATGAAATGAGAAATTGAGCAGATTGATAATGCACAATGACAGCAAAATATGAAGAAACCAATTGTTCATCTTAAGGTGAAAATTAATTTTTTTCCTTGAAGTTACCTGTAAAAAGAACATCACTGTTTTTAGCAATGCCTTTAACAGCAAGATTATAAGAAACATTAAAGTTTGCCTTCTAACTTCCCTCAAAAAAATGTTAATGAGATTCCCATTATGTTCAACAAAAACATTACCCCAAGGAGCAGCCATATAAGGCAAAATCAAGCTCTCTGCTGTCTGGGTTAAATTTTTTTGTGGATGTTTACTGAATATCTTTCTATCGTTTCTTTTTTTTTTTTTAAGATTTTTAAATTTATTTACCTGAGAGAAAGAGAGGACAGAGGGAGAGTGAGAGAGAGAAGCAGACTCCCTGCTGAGCAGAGAGCCTGATGCCAGCTGGATCCCAGGACCCTGAGATCATGACCTGAGTCCAAGGCAGATGTTTAACCAACTGAGCCACCCAGGCACCCCTCTTTCTATCATTTATTCATAAATACTCTTATTTCCCAAATATATTGTATACAAATGTATTCACAATAATTTGTTAATTTTCTGAACTGATTTTAGTTAAATAATTCCAAAAATTACCTTTCAGAAACCACTCATGTTATTTGGATATTTCCCATCCTGCCAATACCCTGGAGGGCAGTGATTGATCCTAACCAGACAACTATCATATACTTTTAGCTAAAAACAAAGATTCAGGAAGAGACATCCTTCCTGAGCAAAGCCTATGAGAAATTGTGTTGCTTGCTGAGACTTTTGTGACAGAGTTATATGCTTTCCTTTTAAAAACAAATTTAGATGTGTATCTTTTTGACATATTGCCACTAATTTTTATTACCACTATATGGCATTTGAAAATGACTCCCTCCTAATGTAGGACAAAAGCATCGTGTGTTCTAACGTTATGTTTGATAATTTGCTAGAAACATGGAACAGACTACTGTTAACTTATGTAAGTCAGTATATTCCCTTTTTTTGTTAGATTTTTTGTATTTTCTATTAATTTATGTTTAAAAGTTTAATACTTACAAGCAGTATATACATAGGATAAAAATTTAAAGGGTAAAAATGCAATCAGAATACAAAGTAAATAGTTTTCTAACCCTGTTCCTTCACCACTCAGTTCTCTACTGCAGGGGCAAAAAAAAAAAAATTTTTTTTTTAAAGATTTTATTTATTTGACAGAGAGACACAGCGAGAAAAGGAACACAAGCAGGGGGAATGGGAGAGGGAGAAGCAGGCTTCCCGTGGAGCAGGGAGCCCAATGTAGGGCTCGATCCCAGGACCCTGGGATCATGACCTGAGCTGAAGGCAGATGCTTAATGACTGAGCCACCCAGGCGCCCCAGGGGCAAAAATTTTTAAGATTGTGTATGCAATCAAAAATATTCTATGCATATACAAACAAATCTGTTTATATTTTCTTTATTACACAAATAATAACATGTTCTATACTCTTTTTTACCAAATTCTTTCACCAAAAAGGTATCTTGGAAATTCATCCAGGGCGCCTGGGTGGCTCAGATGGTTAAGCGTCTGCCTTCGGCTCAGGTCATGATCCCAGAGTCCTGGGATTGAGTCCCACATCGGGCTCCCTGCTCCTTGGGAGCCTGCTTCTCCCTCTGCTTCTCTCTCTCTCTCTCTGTCTCTCATGAAATAAATAAATAAAATCTTAAAAAAAAAAGAAATTCATCCATATTATAAAAAAAGATGTCTCATTTGTTTAATGACTTTGTGATTTATATAATTCTCTAGAAAAGTCTGGTTAACTGATCTAATCTTTTGTTACTATATATAATGATGCAATGAATAACCTCATATATATATTGTTTTGTGCAGTTACAAATATTCATAGGTATGTGTGTATGTATGTGTATCATTTTGTGTCATTTTTACACATACCTGCCATTTATATACATACACACTCACACATACAAAATTGTCTTCCATAGTGATTATACTAATTTGTTCTTTTACCAACAATGTATGAAAATACTAATTTTCCTCTCCAACACAGTGTGTTATTAACCTTTTGAAACTTTGATCATCTGAGAGATTAAAACAGTAATCGAAATTTTTTTCTTATTTTGAATAACATTAAATTTTCCTATCTTCAAGTCATTTGAACTTCTTGGTTGGTAAACTAACTTTATATTCTTTGCCAGATTTTATTAGATTTTTAACCTTTATTAGCTTTTCTTATATTTTTAAGAACTGATTGTGGAAATCAGCCCTTTGTTGTAAGTTGCAAATTTTCACCAGTGTTTTGTTTGTTTCTTCACTTCGTATATGAAGTTTTTCTCCATGAAGATTTTAAAATTTGGATTCATTTGAAGGTAAGTTTAAATTTCATTTGTTTTATCTTTGTGTGTGAGTGTTTGCAACTTATAGCATATATTTGAAAGTCTTTTCCATTCCAAATTACTAAAAAACTTATATGAGATTATCTCTTGTTTCCTTTTTAAAAATTTATATCTTTGATATACCTGATAATAATTTTGATAAAAGGTATGAGGTATAGATCAACTTATTTTCCCAGAAGACTATTGAGCAATTAGCATTATTTTTTAAATTTTCTACTTGTACCCCATGGCTATGGAATCACACTTTGATACATTCTACATTTTCTCATCCATTTCTTGCTTATTTCTTTTTCATGTTATGATAGCACCATGATGCCTTAATTATTTGAATAGTATTATATGATATTTATTATCTAGTAAGTGTCATCCTACATCATCTACTATTTATCATCTACTATTGTCATAATTTTTCTTATTTTCTAGTTTATATTATTTTTAAACTTTGAAAACAACTACTCTATTCTCTAGGTAGGAAGTGAAGAAACAAACAAAACACTGGTGAAAATTTGCAACTTACAACAAAGGGCTGATTTCCACAATCAGTTCTTAAAAATATAAGAAAAACTAATAAAGATTAACAATCTAATAAAATCTGGCAAAGAATATAAAGTTAGTTTACCAACCAAGAAGTTCAAATGACTTGAAGATAGGAAAATTTAATGTTATCCAAAATAAAGTATGTTTTTATTGGGATCTCTTAATGTATATACTAATTTAACTTATAATTATTAATTTAAATATTAATGTAATTATATTTATTGTAGGTCTTTATTTTTTCTAATTTTTGTTTAAATATTCTTTCTGTTCCATACAGCCCCATTTTAAAGTTTCTTTATGCCTCTGTCACATATGTGATCTGTTTACTCTTGGATATTATTCTATTATTTAAAAAAGCAACGTTGTAGGTAGAATTCTAAGACGATCCACAGTTAACCTCTACTTCATTTGCATTGAACCTGTGAATATGATGAGCTATCAATACCATGTTATATTACATTACATGGCAGAAGGGAGATTATCCTTGGTGTTGGACCTGAGCCCTTTAGAAACAGAACTTCCTCCAGCTGGTCATAGAAGAGAAAGTCAGATATTTGCAGCACCAGAAGGATTTGACACTCTGTTGCTGGCTTGAAGATGAACAGGGTCATCAAGTAATGACCTGCAGGTCACCTTAAGGGACGGAGAGTGGTCCCTGGCCTACAGCCAGCAAGAAAACAGGGACTTCAATAAGATAACCACAAGGAACAGAACTCTGCTAATAACAAATATGAGCTTGGACAAGTATCCTGAGCTTCAGATAAGAATTCAGCAAGTTGACATCTTGATTTCAGTCTAAGCAGAGAATCCAGTTGTGCTGTGCCAGACTGACAAACAGAATTATGTGCTAATAAATAGGTGCTTTATAAGCCAGTAAATTTGTGCTAATTTGTTATGCTTCAATAGAAAACAAATACAGGCATGTACATCCATTTTATCTTCTAACAGGCTGTTATTTGTTACTCATTTTCTTTATTTTTCTGCCAGATCATTTCATTTAATCACCTCATAATTAGCCAAAGGGAAAAAAAAAATCAGTTTTTGTTCTTTAGTTTTTCAGGCAAACAAGCATAGCATCTGCAAATAAGAATGAAATTGCCTTTTCTTTTCCATTTAAGATGTTTTTCTCTTGTTCAACATTTTTGACTATTACTATAAAATAATTTTACCATATAAAAGTAATTGCAGACATTCTTATACTAGAAGCTGTTGTCAACCTGATCTATGTCAGGTTTTTATAGGGAACACCTGAAACTCTGCCTGAGAGCTTTTAGTGGCTGGAGGAAGGCTGCAGTCATTGCACAGGGCAAGGCATAAACACTGAGGATTATTATTACTTTCCTATTGCTGCTATAACAAATTACTTCAAACTTAGTGGCTTAACCAATACAAATGTATTATCTTACAGTTCTTTAGGTCAAAATCTGAAGCAGACACACTGGGCTCAAAAGCAATGTATTTCTGTTTTTGTGCCAGTACCATGCTGTCTTGGTGATCACGGCTTTGTAATATAGCTTAAAGTCGGGCAACGTGATGCCCCCAGCTTTGTTTTTCTTTTTCAACATTTCCTTGGTGATTCGGGGTCTTTTCTGATTCCATACAAATTTTAGGATTGTTTGTTCCAGCACTTTGAAAAATGTCATTGGAATTTTGATCGGGATGGCATTGAAGGTATAGATTGCTCTGGGTAGCATAGACATTTTAACAATGTTTATTCTTCTGATCCATGAGCATGGAATGTTTTTCCATCTTTTTGAGTCTTCTTCAATTTCTTTCATGAATGTTCTGTAGTTCCTAGAGTATAGATCCTTTACCTCTTTGGTTAGGTTTATTCCGAGGTATCTTATGGTTTTTGGTGCTATTACGAATGGAATCGTTTCTCTAATTTCTCTTTCTGCAGTGGCATTGTTAGCATATAAGAAAGCAACTGATTTCTGTGCATTGATTTTGTATCCTGTCACATTACTGAATTGCTGTATGAGTTCTAGTAGTTTGGGGGTAGAGTCTTTTGGGTTTTCCACATGAAGTATCATGTCATCTGCGAAAAGAGAGAGTTTGACTTCTTCTTTGCCAATTTGAATACCTTTTATTTCTTTTTGCTGTCTGATTGCTGTTGCTAGGACTTCTAGTACTATGTTGAACATTAGTGGTGAGAGTGGGCATCCTTGGTGTGTTCCTGATCTTAAGGGAAAGGCTCTCAGCTTTTCCCCATTGAGGATGATATTCACTGTGGGTTTTTCATAGACAGATTTTATGAACTTGAGGAATGTTCCCTCTATCCCTCTACTCTGAAGAGTTTTAATCAGGAAAGGATGCTGTATTTTGTCAAATGCTTTTTCTGCATCAATTGAGAGGACCATATGGTTCTTCTCTCTCCTCTTATTAATGTGTTCTATCACACTGATTGATTTGCGAATGTTGAACCACCCTTGCATCCCAGGGATAAATCCCACTTGGTCGTGGTGGATGATCCTTTTAATGTATTGTTGGATCCTATTAGCTAGGATTTTGTTGAGGATTTTGGAATCCATATTCATCAGGGATATCGGTCTGAAATTCTCCTTTTTGATGGGGTCTTTGCCTGGTTTGGGGATTAAGGTAATGGGGCCTCATAGAATGAGTTTGAAAGTTTTCCTTCTGTTTCTATTTTTTGAAACAGCTTCAGGAGAAATAGGTATTATTTCTTCTTTGAATGTTTACTAGCATTCCCCAGGGAATCAAATGGAACAGAATAGAGAGCCCAGATATGGACCCTCAACTCTGTGGTCAAATAATCTTCGACAAAGCAGGGAAAAAATATGCAATTGAAAAAAGATAGTCTCTTCAAAAAATGGTGCTGGGAAAATTGGACAGCCACATGCAGAAGAATGAAACTCGACCATTCTCTAACACCATACACAAAGCTAAACTCAAAATGGATGAAAGACCTCAATATGAGACAGGAATCCATCAAAATCCTAGAGGAGAACATAGGCAATAACCTCTTTGACATCGGCCACAGCAACTTCTTTCAGGATACATCTCCAAAGGCTAGTGAAACAAAAGCAAAAATGAACTTTTGGGACTTCATCAAGATAAAAAGCTTCTGCACAGCAAAGGAAACAGTCAACAAAACAAAGAGGCAAGCCACAGAATGGGAGGAGATATTTGCAAATGACACTACAGATAAAGGACTGGTATCCAAGATCTATAAAGAACTTCTCAAACTCAACACTCAAAAAACAAATAATCAGGTCAAAAAATGGGCAGAAGACATGAACAGACACTTCTCTGAAGAAGACATACAAATGGCTAACAGACACATGAAAAAATGTTCATCATCGTTAGCCATCAGGGAAATTCAAATCAAAACCACATTGAGATACCACCTTGCACCAGTTAGAATGGCCAAAATGGACAGGGCAAGAAACAACAAGTGTTGGAGAGGTTGTGGAGAAAGGGGAACCCTCTTACACTATTGGTGGGAATGCAAGTTGGTACAGCCACTTTGGAAAACAGTTTGGAGGTGCCTCAAAAAATTAAAAATAGAGCTACCCTATGACCCGGCAATTGCACTCCTGGGTATTTATGACAAAGACACAGATGTAGTGAAAAGAAGGGCCATGTGCACCCCAGTGTTCATACCAGCAATGTCCACAATAGCCAAACTGTGGAAAGAGCCGAGATGCCCTTTAACAGATGAATGATAAAGAAGACGTGGTCCATATATACAATGGAATATTACTCAGCCATCAGAGAGGATGAATACCCAATTTTTACATCAACATGGATGGGACTGGAGGAGATTATGCTAAGTGAAATAAGTCAAGCAGAGAAAGTCAATTATCATATGGTTTCACTTACTTGTGGAACATAAGGAATAGCATGGAGGACATTAGGAGAAGGAAGGGAAAAATGAAGGGGGGGAATCGGAGGGAGAGATGAACGATGAGAGACTAAGGACTCTGAGAAACAAACTGAGGGTTTTAGAGGGGAGGGGTGTGGGGGGATGGGTTAGCCCAGTGATGGGTATTAAGGAGGACATGTATTGCATGGAGAACTGGGTGTTATATGAAAACAATGAATCGTGGATCACCACATCAAAAACTAATGATGTATGGTGACTAACATAACATAATAAAATAAAATTTAAAAAAACAACAACAATGTATTGGCAATATTGTGTTCCTTTCCAGAATCTCTGGAGGATAAAGGATTTCCTTGCCTTTCCAGCTTATGGAGGCTGCTCATATCCTGAGCTCATGTCCTCTTTGCTGTAAAGCTAGCAAAAGTTGGTCATGCCCTTCTCACATCAGATCACTCTGACCTGACTTCTTCTGCCTCCCTCTACTGATTTTAAGTCTCTGGTGATTACTTTGGACCCAGATATAAAATGGAGGGTAATCTTATTTTAAGACTGATTGATTAGCAACTTCAATTCCATCTGCAATCTTAATTCTCTTTGCCATGTCACCTAAGATATTCTCGGATTTGAGGATTAGGACATGGACATCTTGGAGGGAGTATTATTCTGCCTAGAAGAAAGATATATTCCAGCTTCCTTACCCCTTAGATAGTACAGCTTGAAGATCTCTTCTTCATTATCTTCACAAGTTACAAGTAGGACTGAACTTCAATTGCACTCGTTCATTTGCTCAGTGTTCTCAAATCTGTGTCTAAAATCCTTTTTTCCCCCTTTATTGGGATGAAGGGCCTACCTAAGACAATAAGTAGCATATGTGGCCTTAGGAAATAGACTCTTAAAATGGAATTCTAGAACAAGATTACTCACTGGTCCAATGGTAACAGGAAATTAATTGTCTATTGTAACTGGGGTGATGATTATGTGTAATATACATAAACACCACCAATTATTAAGATTTTTACTTGAGCATGAGATACAAAGGTGGAAGGGGATGCATTTTCATGTAGTAGATGGGGAACTTGAAAGTTAACGGAGGAGTGGTAATTATAAGGATTGTGAGGTTGTTTGCCAGTTGTTAATGGCCATAAAAACTTTGAATGAAGAAAATAACAGTTCTTAACAGTTCTGACATCAACAGACAATCAATCCAGGGCACAGTGGGAAAGCTGAAAGACTATCATTTTCTTTTTAAAGAGACAGTCCTCTCCTACAGTTAGGTGCCACACTATGATAGAAAACAGACTCAGGATTTGAAAGTAAAAGTAGTGGAATTATGAAGGAAGCTAAATTTAAATCTCTGCCTCCTATGCTAAAACCTTATAGAAAAGAGAACTTGGATACCTGGGATTGGTATTGAAGGAAGTGCTTGAGAACCTTGAATTCACAAATCTTCAAAATGTTCTGGATGGCAGAAATGGCTCCTTTCCCCTTTCTAGAGGAAAAGTGTTTCATTGCCTGGGAACCATGCAAAGCTCTCATCTGAGAAAAACGCCTTGTATGGTTATGCTTATTCCCTCCAAGATTTTCCACTGTCTCCCTTTGTTGTTTCTACATAAATAGCAAGAGTAAAACTTCAGCATCAGCTGGCCATAACACACTTCCCCTGCTATGAGAGAAAGACTACTCACCAAAGAACTAGAGAATGTGGTTAATATATTGGCAGGAACTGCAAGATAATGCCTGGGAGTGGATCTTAATGAGGCTGGACTAGCAAAGGAAAAAATATAAGAATGTAAGGGGAAGCTTATCAATAAGGGGGGATTCTCTCATGACTCAAAATTGAACATATTGGCAAGGATTTCTTAAGTTATAATATGCATCTGGAACAACTATTTGAAACTTGGAAATGATGATGTTTACAGTAAATGAGTTGGAACTGCCATAACTCAACAGAGTAGAGATTATCAGTTCAAATGGCTTTGAGATGTGGGCACGTTGGAATGAATTTGCTCTTTAAGACCCAAAAACCTGGTGGCTGAGAATGATTCCCAAGATCAGCCAGAAAGCATTCCTCCACAAAAAGATGAGAAATGTACTAGAGAGGAAGGTATTAACATTATCTAAGAAATTTAGTGGTAACTGTCCTCTGTGGGCAAGTATTGATTGTATGTGTCACCATATATCCATTAGATGCAAGATGAACATAATAAAATAATAAGCAGAAAGACCAGAACGATAATCCATGTGGACTTTAACTACGGGCATCACTGACACTGGCAGGAGGCCATATTGTTGCTTACTAGAAGCAAAATAGATGGGCAGTCAATTACATTGTTGCTTGATGTAAATAACCAGAAAGACCAAGAGTGAATGAATGTGAAGGAGTGGAAGGCTGATGTTAAATGTGACAATGAATAATCACTATCATTTGAAAGTTTTCCAGAAAACTGGAGGCCAGGTACCACTGAGGAAGTATCAAAAGGTCATAGCAAGTATATACAATCACTGCTCTAAGTCTCCTCTCAGGGGACCTAAACCCATTTGTGAGAGTACTTATCCATTAGGAAAAGGAAACATAGAACCTTCATATACTGTTGGATGAGGGAAATGACATTAATATCAGGGAAACCAAAATAACACTATCCTCTTTCCCCCAAAAGCCCAGGTGACATAATAAAGGCCTAAAACCCATTTTACCATAGATCCACTGTGTCTACTGAAGAATACTATCCTTTTTTACCCCAGATCTGATTTTATAATAGGAATAGATATACTTAGTAACAGAATCTTCACATAGGTTCTCTGACTCATGAAGTAAAACCCATTATAATAAAAAAAAAGGCCAATGAGAAATTCCTGAAACTGTCTCCTTTCCTTGACTTTAGACTGGGACAGAATGATAAATAGAAGCAATTCTTTATTCCAGTTTGAATGGCAAGGATTAGTACCATGTTCAGGGAATTAAAGGGTATAAGGGTGGTAGTCACTGTCATATCATTTAATTTAAAGTTTTGATATCTATGGAAACCGAAAGAATTGTATGCAGGTAACATGGACCTAAATTTAACTAAGTGATAGTTCTGATGGGAGCTGCTGTACAAAGTTAGCATTTATTTATTTATTTATTTATTTATTTATTTATTTATTTATTTATCTATCTATCTATCTATCTATCTATCTATCTATCTTTTTTTTAGAGAGAGAGCGTGAGTGAGTGGGGGTGGGGTTGAGGGAGGGACAGAGGGAGAGAGAATCTTAAGTGGGCTCCATAGCCAGCAGGAGCCCGACATGGGGCTCAGTCAGTCTCACGACCCTGAGATCATGACCTGAGCTGAAATCAAGAGTCGGATGCTTAACTGATTGAGCCACCCAGGCTCTCCACATCTTTTCATTTTTCAAATAAATTAAAAAATAAGATCAACTCACACTCTGGAATTTGCTATTAATCTAGCAAATGTTCTTTTTATAATTTCCATAAGAAAAGAGGATCAAAAAGAGTTTTCACCTGAGATATATAGAAAAACAAACAAACAAAAAAATAAACTCTTAAATATAGAGAACCAACTGGTGATTACCAGATGCGAGGTGGGTGAGGGATGGGTGAAATAGATAAAGGGGATTAAGAGTACACTTACTGTGATGAACATTGAATAATGTGTAGAATTTTGGAATCATTATATTGTACACCTGACTCTAATATAACACTGTATGTTAATTAGACCTCAATAAAAATAGTTTAAAATATATACATTTATAATTTCCCCCCCAGATTGTGGTAACTCTCCTACTCTGCTTTAAAGTTGGATAGTTGCAACAAAAACGTATGGTCCAAAGTCTGGCCTTTTTCAAAGGAAGTTTGTTTCCTCTTTTCTAGTGTATGCTGGAACATCCTCTCTAAGGTAATGAGAAATTATTTCATCTTGCATGTCCATTAAAAAGAACACAAAGCTCTCTGAGCCTCTTGGCATTTTGAAGGTAATATATGACTCACCTAGTCATACTACTTCAGCCCATTTATTAGGTGAATCTTAAAGCTACAAATTTTGAATGGGTATTGAGCAAGAGAGTGTTCTGCAGCACATTCAGGCTGATGTTCAAATGACTGCAATTTAGTCAATATGACCCAGCAGATGCCGAAGTATAAAAGGAATATAAGGGCAGTGCATGCACTCTCTGGCCAGCCTAAATAGGAGAGTTGCAAGGGTATGAATATACCCTGGGGTGTGATTCAAAGTCATGCTGCTGCAGCAAAGAATCATTCACCATTTGAAAGTCAGCTCCTGATAAGCTATTTGGCCTTAATAGACACTCTGTGTGACCTTCACACATGATTTGATTGTGTCCATAGTTGTGCACCATGAGCCGCATGTTGTAAGTTCCATCATTTCATAAGTTCAAGTATGAAGAGCATCAGTCTCTTATAAAATGGAATTGGTACACACACAGTGGATAAGGAGCAAGAAGTTTCAGAAGAATAATTCATTTTCAGAAATAAGAAGAGCAGGCTATCATGACACCTATCCCTGTTATCTAATGCCTCTATTCTAGCTAATAACTGTAGACATCAGGGGAAGTTTCCTACAAACAGAGGAGGAAAAGCCTGAGACTAGTTCTCTGTCTACTAAAGTGAACTGAAAACAAAATGTGACTCCAATACAGCTCCATGTAGTGGTGGCCTCAAAAGGCAATATAGACCCATAGAATTTAGGACACAGTGTGAAGATCTTAATGTCTCTTGTCAGTGCTCATCTGCCAGGAACCTTTCAGCTGTGGTAGTAGCTAAATGGACTTCTATGCTAGAGAGACATGGTAGGTCCACCATGTATGTCAAGAGCAGAATCTACTGCTGAGCCTTTGACATGGTTCTATTCCTTAAGAGACCAACCAGCTCTTGGTATCAAGTTGATTTTATTATCCTTCTTCTATCTTGGAAAGAGCAGTAATTTACCTTTACTGGGATTGATAGACATTCTGGATTTAGCTTTGCCTTCTTATTTGACATGACAACAGAGTTTTGTGAAACTCTTAAAGTATCTGACTTATTGACATAGAGTGTTACATAAGAACACCTTGGACAAAGAGACTACTTTGTAAGAAAGAAGATGCAGCAGTTGGCTTATGTCTTCAGGATCCATTTTTCTATTTAAACATTAGAATATTTTCTTTGTAACTTTATATGGAAGAACATAGCCTGAAAGAATATTCTAATTTATTCTCAAAGGTGTACCTAAGGGGTGACACTTTGCATAACTGAGCAGGTCTTATATATATCTGAGCCAATGGTCATTATATGTTGCTATGATTTCAACAACTGAACTATACTGGTCCATAAAAAAATTTTAAAAGAAACTGTTCTGTCTGCCTCCTCTAACCATTGAGCCCAGTGATACCCATTTGGAAAATACACATCGGAATCAGGTTTCCAGAATTCGAGGTTCTGGTTCTTGGAGGATAGACGCTGCAACCAGGCAGTAGCAGCGGAATGGCAAGGGTAGAAGGTGAGGGAAACATGTGAATGGTTCATTCCCAACAGGAATATTTTTTGAAATTGTTTAGAATTGCTGGTGTTTGTTGATAATAAAAAGTAACAAAAATTTTAACTAGTTTATTATTGTTTTTGAATTCTATACAGTGCACCCTCTTACTGTTTGAACCTAAGAAAGGACCTTCCATAACCTTTCTCCTTGGTATACCATTGGTCCACAGTAAAGTTTCCAGTAAACCTGAAGCTGAGTTTGCCACTTGATCATTTTGCAATCCTCATGCCTCTGGACCAGCAAGCAAAAAAGCAAGTTTCTGTCCAGGCAGTTAATAGTTCACTGTGGGTTTCATAAGGAGATAGGGTTTGATTCTTCATAGTGGGGAGCAGGAGGAATTATGTCTAAAAATCAAGGTGCTCCCTGAATAGATGCCTCCTATTTTTTCATGTCCAGAGTTAATCATTAACAGACAAATGCAGAAACCTTGTCCTGACAGGGACACCATAGCCAGAGGCTAAACTCCTCAGGAATAAAAGTCAAGGTTACCATATGAGAAAAACAACTAGACTAAACACTGGCTGGGTATGAGGGGAAATCTAGAGTGTGTAGTAGAAGAGGGAGATGATGTTTATATATTCCAAATTTGGAACCAACTAGAGCAATGATATCTATAGGTATAGCTTTTATCTCTAATTCCTTTGTAAGTTTTTTTTTTTTAATTAAGAAATTCTGAATGGCTACTACCTTGATAAATCAATGATAGAATAGAATGAATGTATTATGGGGGCATGAGTGGATCTCAGACATGCAAAGAAAGGAATGTAAAAGCAATAGCAGAACCAAATAGTCACATACATGCTTCTTAATGTAATCATCTAAGATTTTATATGGACTTTATATATTTACCTTGATATAGGAGCATGCTCAGCCACAGATGGGCCAGGATAAAATCACCAAAGACTTACTGTGTTTAGAAGAAACCCCCAACTAATGGCAGGTAAGAATTGATATATAAATACCCCAACTTCTTTACTGTAGTAGGTAGATTAATCCCTCGCTCCCACCCCAAGATATACATATCCTAGTTTCTGGAAACTATGAATATATTGGTACATGGCAGGGAGAAATTAAGGTTGCCAATGAAATGAAGGTTGCTAATCAGCTGACCTCAAAGAGATGATCCTGGATTATCCAGATAGGCCCATTGTAATGACAAGAATCCTTTAAACGTGGAAGAGAGAGGCAGAAGAGTGTCAAAGTGATATGATAAGAGAAAGACCAACCATTGCTGCCTTTGAGGATGGGAGGACACAGCCAAGGAATGGAGAGAGCTTCAGAAGTTGGAAAGGGCAAGGAAGAGAATCTCCCCTCAGCTACCAGAATTGGGAACGCAGCCAATACCTTGATTATAGTCCAGTGAGATCCATTTTAGACAACTGTCGTTCAGGACTGTAAGATAATAATTTTGTGTTGTTTAAAGTTGCTACGTTTGCTGGGGCGCCTGGGTGGCTCAGTCGTTAAGCGTCTGCCTTCAGCTCAGGTCATGATCCCAGGGTCCTGGGATCGAGCCCCTCATCGGGCTCCCTCCTCAGCAGAGTCTGCTTCTCCCTCTCCCACCCCCTCTGCTTGTGTTCCCTCTCTCACTGTGACTCTCTCTGTCAATAAATAAAATATTTTAAAAAAAAAGTTGCTACGTTTGTAGCAATAAATTATGGCAGCAATAGGAACGGATATACTCTCCCTTTTTTGCAGAACAACTCTGAGGCTTGCAGATTATCTCCCATTGGTGTCATTGTGTAAACTTGTCATTTGCTCACCCTCCATTGGCTCCCTTCCCATTGCAGTTATATTTCCACTCTGCACTACTGATACTTCCCAGGATTACCTGCCAAATAAACTACTTACTTTTAAATCCCAGTCTCAGGGACTACTTCTGGGGCAATTTGCCCCCAAACAGGAGTTATTGGAAATATTGGAAATATTTAATGGAAAATTAATAGAAATATTTCTGTTTAATGGAAATATTTCTGTTGTTTCACCTAAAGCATGATGCAGGCTTTGTGGTTTGGCTTTTTTGAGTCTTGCAATCTTAACCGTTCTAACTGAAACAAATCGCTACCATGATGTAGGGTGTTGCAAGTGAGAGTATCCCCCAACCACCACACCATCCCCCCATCTCAGGCATTGGTTGAGTGTGAGATATGGTGGAGAACAGTTCTGAGAGTTGGAAATCCTTATTCTAAGATACAAATGGCTGGTTAAACTTTAATATAACTTGGAAGTCAAACAGTGTGTCTACCAAGATCACAGCCATAGCAGACTTAAAGATGAAATCTAGATATATTCTATTGGCTACTTATTGTACATTTCATTAAGATTCTGTGTGTGTATGTGTGTGAGTGTTTGTGTGTGTGTGTGTGTAAATTTTTACTGAAAAAAAAATAGCCTGTCAGTAATGCTCCATAAGTTTGCAAATCCTAAGATAAGTCCAGGCATCCCTAACCATATGTATAGAAAGTAGACTACAAAATAAAGATTCTCCAAGAGTCATCTATTTCTAGCTTCTATCTGGTCATGAAGTATCGTATATAAGAAAAAATTTCCCAGAGAGTAGATTTAGGAAAAATGAAAGAAAATGCCCTGAAAAATATGGCAGTGATCTGTGTTGTTTCTTCTTTTTCTTTCCAGATAGATCTGTCCACTTCAGTCATCATGTTCACAATGAATGGGCTATGTCGCAGGGGTAGAGTTGACTACACCTATTGGTTGCCATACCCAGTTATCTACCAATAAATCTATCTATATATCATCATCATCATCTTCTTCAATCTATCTTATCTTTGTTCTCTGGAAAATCCCTAAAATAGACCATTTTTCATTTTCATTACCTGAAAATGTAGGCTAATCTGGGTTTCATTCTGTTTGCATTTTAGTTGTTTCTGTAATGAGTGATGTCAATAAGAAAAAAGGAAAGGTCTGAGAAATTGGAGATAGGATGGGAGAAGAAAAATTAATTTCCCTTAAGCCTCATTTACTTTATAGTATTTGGCAACTTTAAGAATAATACAACATCAACTTCAGACTAAGATGCCAGAGAAGGACAAAAGATTTTTGCTGGTATTACCTTGATACATTATATTTTAGAGGAGATGTACTGTAGGGAGAATTCATTCAGCTTTATTTTTCTAGTCCAGTATACTATAGGGGTTTTCACTTTATGCAATAATGACTGAAATTCAATTTTCCTTCATGTCTTGTGAGCATGTTTTGCTTTACAGTTCTCCTAGTAATGATTAAAACTTTTCTTTTAGAAAATTGAAAAGCTATAACGTAACCCTTTAAATGATAAATATAAAACCCTAGAAGATATATACAGCATTCTATAACATATACCATTGCTTAGAATATTTTTCTATAAATTATATATTAGTTATATATAAAATATAATTAATTAGCTAATGTTGTAAATGTCACATTATCATCCATTGAATTGAATACCCAGGTGGCATAAAAAATGGGTCTTTGTAAATGATCCTTTTATTTATCAAGATTCTAATTACTGGGATGCCTGGGCGGCTCAGTCAGTTAAACATCTGACTCTTCGGTTTCAACTCGGTCATGGTCTCAGGGTCATGGGATTGAGCCCTGGGTCAGGCTCTGGGCTCAGTGCAGAATCTGCTTGTCCCTCTCCCTCTGCTCCTCCTCATGCTCTTTGTGCTCTCTCACATGCCCTCTTGCTCTCTCTCTATCTCTAAAGTGAATAAATTAAAAAAAAAATTAAAAATTTCTAATTACTACTTTGTGCTATTGGTTTTAAAAAATTGTTAAAGGAAAAATTGTTTAATTTTACTGTGCTGCACAATTAATTAGCTCCTTAGCTTAAAATCAGAATCTCATGTGAGAAATGAACATTAAATCAAATCTATACCCCATTTTTCACTGCCATTGATAATCCCCCTCCCTCCCAATTTCCAAACATTTCTTGTTCAAAAGCTATCAGAGTAATCTCCATTTCTGTCATGGGAAGCCTATAACTTGAATACAGCGGTACTACTTTGTTGTAATGTGATAGTGATTGTTAGATAAATATTACTCTGTGTAATGGGCATTGGCTATTTTCTAATTAAAAATTGAACCTTAATTACTGTTGCTTTAAAACTGCTAGGTTCTTTAAAAATCTGTTCAGGTGACTGAGAACTGAGGGACATGAGATTCTTTTTTTTTTTTTTTTAAGATTTTTATTTATTTATTTGACAGAGACAGAGAGAGACACAGCGAGAGAGGGAACACAAGCAGGGGGAGTGGGAGAGGGAGAAGCAGGCTTCCCACTGAGCAGGGAGCCCAATGAAGGACTTAATCCCAGGACCCTGGGATCATGACCTGAGCCAAAGGCAGACGCTTAACGACTGAGCCACCCAGGCTCCCAGGACATGAGATTCTTTGAAGAAAAAAGTACCTTGCAGAAATGGCCCTAAAGTAAAAGAGATGTTCATTCTCTTAACTACGTTTATAGGTTAGTTGGAGACATGGCAATGAGCTGGGTGAATTACTTAAATTTTCTAATAGGCTTTATTAGACTCATAGGCAACAGAGAAATAAGTAAAACCCAACTTTGTAAAGTTATTGTTAAGTGTTAAATAATGTATTTAAAGCTCTGAGGGACAATGCCTGGCATGGAATAAGCACACAAAATGTATGCACAGGTAGGCTGTTATTATTAGGCTATTTTATATATTATATTTATATAATGTTACATCTGATGGATAAATATATTTCTCACATGACATAATATTAGACATTAAATATAAATTAAATATTATATTTTTAGATATTAGCATAATATAAATATAATCTTTTTTAACAATTGTTTTTCTCTCAAATTCAAATGATAGTATTTTTGATCCCCAAAACAGTGTCTTTCATTTATTTTGAACTCTAGTTCTGCTAAGTCTACAAAGAGCCAAATAAAGAGCCTCACATAGACCTTGGCATATACTAAATGCTCAATAAATGTTAGCTTTATCAAAATCACCCTCACTGGCTTTGTTTCTTGTAGCTCAAGTTTTGTCAACATAGACTATGTCTTATGTCTGTTCTTGATAAACACACATGCCCTCACACCTTTCTCCAAGGTCTCAAGGAAGAAGGGTAACACTAATTCATTTTCTTTGGGGTCACTATCTTCTTTCTACATTCTCTTCCTCCGCCATAACACTTTCTTCTAATGAATATTATTTCCAGAATCTTCTAAATTTATTTTCCCCTCTGACCAATATGCCTAGGAAATCTTTCATAATTCATGGACTGTTTATGCTTAACCATAGCGTTACAAATTTATTAATAAAATGATTATGCATGATAACGATTAGGCCACTTTTGTGCATTTCTTTGCAAATAGTGACAAAAATCTGTCAGTGTGTGTTTCATATGCTTTATAGAATGCCTTCAAAGTCATTTGCTCAGATTTTTTCCTGAATGCTTCCTAATTATTCTTAATTAATTTTAAAGATATAAACAGAGTGAGATATCGCTTCTGTTTAAAGAAATGCTATTTACCGTAAAAGCAGAGCATGCAATAGCTGGTTGAAAAGAACCTATAATGAAGAATTATAACATCATGAACAGAAAGATTTTCTTTCTTACTAACTTCTTTTGGTTTTTGGAACTAGTTTGCATTTCTTTTGAAAACTGGTTGGATGGCAGGGAGGACATAAGCTATATTAAGAATATCTGGATACTGGAATTAGATCCATTTGGATCTGGCCCTGCCTTTCCCTAACTGTATGACCTTGGACTATTTATGTAACTTCCTGGGGCTTCAGTTTTCTCAGATGTAGAATGGGTATGATATAGTTGTATCTACCTTCTAAGATTTTTCTGTTTTTCTTTAATTATGTAATGTTTGTAAAAGACAACACAATGTCTTGGCATATAATAACACTTGTTGCAACTCTGGAGTGATTGTGTCAGCTAGGAAAAAGCTTTGCTTATTTCACAGTGTATCAGTAATTTTCCAGGCAACTACTTGGACTGACATTTTCTGTGGCTTTGAATTCACTGGAGCTCACGCATGAGCTTGTTTCCCACATATTTTTGTAGATAATTATCCTAAAAACTATTTACCTAACTTCAAAGTGCTAGCAAAAAAAAAAAAAAAAAATCACCGTATTTTTTTTAAAGTAATCTCTATACCCAGTGTGGGGCTCGAACTCACGACTCCAAGATCAAGAGTTGCATGCTGTAATGCCTGAGCCAGCCAGTGCCCCATCACTGTAATTTTTAAAAGACTTTCCAAGCTGAAAGGTAATATTAAATTTAAAGTACAAAGTAGGAAAAAAACTACAAAGTAGAATAATGAAAGGAAAACATTTCCTTTATATTTCACAAAAGTAGAAGAACATCCCTGAGTGGTAAAATGTGTGGGGTGTTTGTGTGTGTGTGTGTGTGTGTGTGTGTGTGTGAGAGAGAGAGAGAGAGAGAGAGTATGTGTGTCTTTTTTTTTCAAGACATTTACTTGAGATGTAAGACAGATTTGGTTCTATAAAAACAAAATAGGCAGATGTAAAGCATTGGGTAAATAGTGATGAAAATTCACATTGCTGGTTGAGTGGCCACTGACTATCTCAATTAGATTTTTTTTCTGAAATTTTTAAGTCTATGAAATCTTTTTTAAATTAGATATTATAGAAAAGCGTAAGCATAAAATTACATAAACTTGGGACTGCTGTGATTTCAGGGAGGGGCGGCAGTAAGGATACAAAACTCTGTCATCTACTCACACTTTCTGCTTTTTCCCCAACCAAACACATTTGCAAACACAAATATGAAGCTTAACTGACAAGAGACTGAGTTAAGAAAGCAGAATGAGGAACGGCTGGGAGGCTCAGTCAGTTGAGCATCAGCCTTCGGCTTGGGTCATGATCCCGGAGTCCTGGGGTTGAGAGTCCCGCATTGGGCTCCCTGCTCAACCAGAGAGCCTGCTTCTTCCTCTCCCTCTGCTGCTCTCTCTCTCTCTCTCTCGGTCAAATTAATAAATAAAATCTTAAAAAAAAAAGAAAGACAGAAAGCAGAATAATCCCCAATTCTTATGAAAGTCAGAGTAAAAATAAGGAGAGTACAATACTTAGTACTTTGTCCTGAAGTTCTCTTTGAAATATTTTTATCGTGGTCCTTAAGGGTTTCCCAGTTTAGTGCTGTGTGTCTTGGAAAGCTATTTAAAACTTTTCAGTTTTTTAGGAACACACCCATACACAACCAGGAACACAAAGTTTCAGGTTTAAACTCACTCAGATTTGTGTCTTGGATGTCTGAGGTTAAGCTGGGTTACCTGAGTTGAGAATCCTTGCTAATTGGGGAGTGTTTCAGGCCATTATTCTGCCTTAAAGGATAAGGCAGCAGATCTCATATTGCATTCCTAAAACAAACAAACAAATAAACCAAAACAAAACCTACCCTCCTCCATACACTGTAAATCTGAGTGAGAATGCATTTTTCTTACTACATTTGGATGTCTCTGCAGTTCCTTGTTTAGTTTTTAATTACTTGGCCAAATTCCCTCTGAGTATTCTGAGTAAGGTTTACTTTGTTCATTTTTAAGGCCTAAACTTATCTTGTCTTAGAATGAATGATAAAATTGGACTCCGTGGTCTCTAATGTCTATTCTAGTACTAACATTTTATGATTCTAAGTTTTTATATTACTTTATTTATTGGGTAACAAAACAATACATATGACTGTAAAGGATACCATATTTTCCCAATGTCTAAATCAGTGTTTTCCTATAAAATGATGTTGCTCATTAATTTTTTGAGGGGATATTATTTATTTATGTAAGTTCTTATAGAACAAACATACAAACATATTACTGCTTTACATGTATGTTGTTGTTAGCTATTCATGAATATTATTCTATGGGATCTGATACTCCTAATAGGGGATTGTCATCCAATGCAGAGCAAGGAAGGCAAATCCTTCTGCTCTCCTATATTTATATCTTTATTGCTCAGACACATTTATATTCTAATGAAGAAAATATTTTTCAATCCATATTCTATGGTCTTCTCTTCAGGGCTTGATATACATTTCCTTTTGTATAATCAGTAAAAACCAGACCCATTTCTTGTACCTTACAAATTGGTACTCCTATTATGTTCACTGTCTTAGAGAAGTAAAATACTAGTGAATAATAAGGAAAGCATTCAATTTCAGCTGTTAATAGTTAAAACTTAGCTCTGCTATTTAATAGCTGTCTGTTAACAAGTTACTTTCCTCTTTCTTTGTTGTTCTATTCATAAACAGTGTTAATGACAAGATGTATTTCAAATGTTTTCTCCTCCTATAAAGGAGGAAATAATTAATATAATGTACTTAGGCTGTTTCTGGAATATAGTAAGCATCCAGTAAATATACAGCATTATTATCAACCTATTTGTCCTGTGGATTAAAGGTGTACATCCTATCTTACAGATGTACAAAGAAATTACAGCTTTGTTTATTTTCTGCAACTAGTGTTATCTTTCTTACATGTCACCCTTCCAATCTCCCACCTAGGTAATAGTAGAAAAAACAAAAATAACATATAAATATTTGTTGCTTTTTAAATTAATTTTAAGTGTTAATTCTTTCTTTTGGCATTTCTTATTTTAAATAGACTTACTTAGGGGCACCTGGGTGGCTCAGTTGGTTAAATGCCTGCCTTTGGCTCAGGTCATGATCCTGGGGTCCTGGGATTGAGCCCCACAATGGGCTCCCTGCTCAGTGGGGAGTCTACTTCTCCCTCTCTCTCTGCTTCCCCTCCCCCCCCAGGCTGTCTCACCCTCTCTCAAATAAATAAATAAAATCTTAAATTTTTTTTTAATTTAAAAATAAATAAATAGACTTAAGTAGCTCAGGGTCTTTTAAATATCACTTTGCTTACCACCCCCCTTCCATCTCTCCTATTCCCAAAATGTCAAATGAGTGTATGAGGTATTTATTCTGGTGGCAAGGGAGAGAAGGAGACATCTGTGCTGATTGTGCAGAATTTTGTGCTGTCATCTTTTAAGAGGTGTGTTGTCTGTGATCACCTTGGAGCTGATAGCTGCTAAGATATAACTGGTTCCATCTAGCTTTGGGGTTCTGTGCTACACCCATGGTAGAAGACCATTATGTCTTCCTTAGTCATAGCGGCCTCTTTCATTGAAGATTCTTCCTTCTGTCCCAGACATTTACAAAGCCACAGATTTTCACACTATCTTCACATCCTCACAGAAAGATCCCCTGCACATCATACACAAGCCTGGAAAACCTTAATCAATATTATACTTATGTTTATCTAACATACGATTTTTAGCACACCCAACACTAGTACTCCTCCAGAGGCTTTGTAATCCCTTCTAGCTATGTGGGAGAAAGCAGACCTGTAGTCCCAAAATATTTTTTCTCCATTTCTAAAATCACCATTTCCAAGTGTGGACCCTAAAGGAGAATCCAAGAGGTAGGCTGTTGGTGGTGAAAAACCTGATATCTTTCATTCTTGTGACACCTTTATTTCCTCTTTATTTTCGAATGTTATCTATTCCCTTTTTCCAGGATTGTTAAGACTTATAGCATATATTTAATGGCAGAATGTCTAATTTACATGTAAGGACATATTTGTTTGTAGCATCAACCTAAACATACTCATCCTTTCTTTTTATCCTTTCTACTCTAGATACCTGTGAAAGAGCCCTTCCTAAGCAATCTCTCTTTACTCATCAGATACCATATTCTATTTATTCTGTATCACATATATCTCTGGGGTCCACTTGCTCCATCCATTCCATTTGTCATTGCCTTATCACAAGGCTGCATTAGATCTTAACTAGGTTATTGCACTCATGATATTGTCACTAATCTACTTTAATGCATCTGTTTACCAAAAAAATCTATCTAACTTGCTTAACTACCTAGCAGGTACGGAGAGGAAAACTGACACAAATACAGATAAATGCCCAGCTAGTAACATAAATGTAATAGAGAGCAAGGAATGCACACTTTACCTTAAAAGAGTAAGCATTATTCAGCTCCTGCTGCAAAACTGAAAAAAATAGTGTTGCTAGATCTTTTGATTTTTCAAGATAAGATCGGTGTTTTGATTTTTGTGAGAAATTCTTCAATGTCTGTTTATAACTAAATCAGAAATTGTTAAAAAACATTTTGTAAGGCATTAAAATATCTGCAGTTAAAATTCAGCCCAAGAGTAACCAGTTATCAAAATCCAACATGCAGAAAAAGGAGGCATTATTCTCACAACTTGGATCAACATTCCCTAACATATATATTCAACACTATAGTTAAACTGAATCCTTTCCTATGCTCATACTTATTTGTGTATACGTGCTTTTATATGTGTTGATCTTTTTGTCTATAATGTATTCCTCCTGGCAGAATTCCCTTTAATGTATTAAGATTGAAGTCAATGATTGTCTCCTAGTAGCCATGTTAACCAGTTCTTTATCTGTGCTTCTGAGATAATTTTCTATAAAGTTTTATTATATAACAACATTTATTTGAAGAGTAATCTAATTATAACTTCATGAGACTATTAATACTTCAAGACAGGTACCAGCTATATTCATTTTTATTTCCCAACTTTCAGAGAACATCCAATTGATAAAAGATACTCATCATGAGAGAGAACAGATTCCCTGTGATGCTTGAAGTGCTACTGTCCTTCACAACCTTGGAGTAAGCCGTAACCTGTTGTGTTTGTTCATGCTGACCCAGGGTTCCCCCCATTCCCACCCCGACCATGTAGCACCAGTCTATAAGTTCTAGTAATTTTCATAACGCATTTGTATCTCATTTTCTTTCTTTTTTTTTTTTAAGATTTTATTTATTCATGAGAGAGAGAGAGAGAGAGGCAGAGGGAGAAGCAGGCTCCCAAGGAGCAGGGAGCCCGATGCGGGACTCGATCCCAGGATGCTGGGATCATGACCTGAGCCGAAGGCAGACGCTTAACCATCTGAGCCACCCAGGCGCCCTGTATCTCATTTTCTACTCCCACTGCTAACACCCTACTTTGTCCCAAAATTATCTCCCTTATTCCAATCTGCCCTAGGCTCTAATCTCCTCTACAGTATTGTTAGGCTACACCTTTGCTCAGTAATCTGTCTTGGTCCTAAACTCATCTGTCTGTCTTGCCCCTAAACTCATTAACCCTTTTTCTTGGTCCAGGGATACAGCATAAAATTGTATAGATTATTTTCTGCATAAAATCATCTGTTTGAAGAGGTACTAGCAGGATAAAAGTGCACTTTAGAGTTAGTTATGTCACCTGAAAGGAAGAATCTTCTCTAATTAGTCTATGCAAAGGGAATACCTTTATCTAATAACTTGGGAAGGGGTACCAGTTGCAATTTGTCAATGTGGTAGGGTAAAATTATTACATTTGCACAATGGTATAGCATGTGTAGCCAGGGGGATCTATTCTGAATGAATTCCTATCTTTTTAACCAAGTATTGGCCCCCCTTCCTTCCTAATTTTTTGAGGTTATAATTTACATACAATGAAAGGCACAGATATTAAGTGAACAATTCAATAAGTTTGAATCTATGTATAATCAATACTCCAGTCGATATGTATAACATGTCTATCAACTTACATCACTCCCTTGCACCTTCTTCTAGCCAAACCCCATTTTCCATGGAAATCATCAGTCTGATTTCTTTTTTTTTTTTTTTTTAAGATTTTATTTATTTATTCATGAGAGACAGTGAGAGAGAGAGGCAGAGGGAGAAGCAGGCTCCCAAGGAGCAGGGAGCCCGATGCGGGACTCGATCCCAGGACCCTGGGATCATGACCTGAGCCAAGGGCAGAAGCTTAACCATCTGAGCCACCCAGGCGCCCCACCAGTCTGATTTCTATTACTGCAGATAATTTTACCTGTTATTGTTCTTTATAAGTAGAAATAATATAATATGTATTCTTTGGGTCTAGTCTCTTTCATTCAGTATAATATTTTTGAGATTTACCCCTGTGTTTTATTTATTAATGGTTCATTCCTTTTGATGGCTGTGTAGAATTTCATTATATGAATATACTAAAATTTGCTTATCCATTCTCTTGTTGAAAAGCATTAGAGTTGTTTCCAGGTTGGGGCTCTTAGGAATTAAACTGCTGTAAACATTTTTCTATGAGTCTTTTGTGGACATGTATTTTCATTTCTCTAGAGTAAAAACCTAGGAGTGGAATTGCTAGAATATAAGGTAGGTTCAAGTTTTATTGTATGAGAATGTACCTAACAGTTTTCCAAAGTGATTGGACCATTTGACATTTCTATATATAGTGTATCAGAGTTCAGTTTCTCTACATGCTTACCAACATCTGATGAGGTCAGTATTTCTAATTTTAGCCACACTAGTCAGGGTGATTTTGTACTTACAATTTTAGTAGTCATTTGCCCAATGATCAATGATATTTATCACCTTCAATATGTATATAGGTCTTTATCAAGTCTTTCAAAAATTATCTGTTTAAATACTTTTTTTCCATTTTAAAATGTTGTCTTCTATTTTTATAATATAAAATAATATCTAAAGGTTTTGTATATTTTGGTTATATATTATTTAGAAAAAATGGTCCTCCTCCTGTGTATGTTTCCTTTACTCTCTCATAATACTACCATACTCATAACACTTCTGACACCAGATAGGTGTCCTACAATTCAACACAATTCTGGTATTATCTACCTGAATATATAGTTTCAGATCCACAGGTTAAGTGCTCAATCCTACAAGACTGACCCACCTCCCAACTTCAGATTCCAATTGCATGTCCAGGTTGGCACCTGGGCTTCTGACCAAATGACTATAGATTAGAGGTTCCAGTGACCCCCTTCTTGAGTTCCATTAATTTGTTACAGTGGCTCACAGAACGCAGAAAAACATTTTACTTACCAGATTACTGGTCTATCACAAAAGGATATAACTTAGGAATAGCCAGATGGAAGAGATGCATAGGGTAAGTCATCAGGAAAGGGTGCAGAGCTCCGATGCTCTCTGAGCCTGTGCCACTTACCCTGAATGTGTTCACTAACCTAGAATCCTTCCAGACATCATCCTCTTGGGTTTTGATGGAAGCTTCATTGCATAGGCATGATTGATTAAATCACTGGCCATTGGTAATTGAACTCAATTCCAGCCCCTTTCCACTCCCAGGAGGTTGGAGGTGGGACTGAAAGTGCCAATATTCTTTCTTTTTTTTTTTAAAGATTTATTTATGTATTTACTTTAGAGAGAGAGCAGGGGGAGGGACAGGGGAAGAGGGAGAATCTCAAACAGACTCCCTGCTGAGTGGGGAGCCAGATGCAGGGCTTGATCCCAGGTCCCTGAGATCATGACCTGAGCCAAAATCAAGAGTTGTACACTTAACCGACTAAGCCACCCAGGCGCCCCTTAAAGTTCCAATATCCTAATAATTCTGTATTTTTTAAGATTTTATTTATTTATTTGAGAGAGAGTGAGAGAGTGAGAGAGGGGACTAGAATGGGGGAGGGTCAGAGGGAGAAGCAGATTCACTGCTGAGTGGGGAACCCGATGCCGGACTCCAGGCTGGGACTTGATCCTGAGACTTGATCCTAGGACTCAATCCTGGGACTCTGAGATCACGACCTGACCAAAGGCAGATGCTTAATCGACTGAACCACCCAGATGCCCCTATATTATGTTTTTGATTGCTATAATAAAGAACATTATTTTAAATTTAATTTAAAAATTTTTGTTTGTACAGAAGGGACAGCATGTGCAAAGGCCCTGAGACAGAAATGAGGCCAGTATGGCTGGAAAAATATGAACAAAATAGAGTGTAAAGAAAGGTGACATCAGAGGAATAGAAAGAGACCAGGTTGTTTAGGGCTGTCTAGGCCATGGTAAGCAGTTTGGAGTTTACTTACCAAGTAATCTGATTTACATTTTAGAGAGTTCACTCTGGCTGCTATGAGGAGGATGGATGTTAGAACTGCTGTAAAGACTGGAGCCTTGGGGCACCTGGGTGGCTCAGTCGTTAAGCGTCTGCCTTCGGCTCAGGTCATGATCCCAGGGTCCTGGGATCGAGCCCACATCGGGCTCCCTGCTCCGCGGGAGGCCTGCTTCTCCCTCTCCCACTCCCCCTGCTTGTGTTCCCTCTCTCACTGTGTCTCTCTGTCAAATAAATAAATAAAATCTTAAAAAAAAAAAATTTTGTTTGTAAATATAAAATTCATATTATTGTAATTATTGTTGTTGATATTTATGTATTGATCTTATGTGCTGCTGCCAAGTTAAATTAACTTTTTAATTTGGGTAAATTTTCTTTAATTTTTGGAATTTTCGTTTTTTAATTTTTATTTCAAGTTTTTATTTAAATTCTATTAGTGGGCGCCTGGGTGGCTCAGTCGGTTAAGCGACTGCCTTCGGCTCAGGTCATGATCCTGGAGTCCCGGGATCGAGTCCCGCATCGGGCTCCCTGCTCGGCAGGGAGTCTGCTTCTCCCTCTGACCCTCCCCCTCTCATGCTCTATCTCATTCTCTCTCTCAAATAAATAAATAAAATCTTTAAAAAAATAAAAATAAAAATAAAAAAATAAAAAATAAATTTTATTAGCAATAATTGTGCCTCAGATTAAAATATACTGTAATATTGGTTTCGGGAGTAGAATTTAGTGATGCATCACTTACATATAACATGCAGGGCTCATCACAACAAATGTCCTCCTTAATACCCATCACCCATTTAGCCCCTCCCCCCATCCACCTCCCCTCCAGCAACTCTCAGTTTGTTCTCTATAGTTAATAGTCTCTACGAAAAAAAATGCATTTTATTCTTTAAGATTTTATTTATTTGAGAGGGGGGAGGAGCAGAGGGACAAGCAGACTCCCCGCTGAGCAGGGCTCTGCTCAACCGACCGAGCTACCCAGACACCCAAAAAAGTACATTTTAAATATGTTTCTTTTTGTTGTTTATTTTGTCATATTTTATTGGCTGGATTCCAGTACAATGTGGAATAGAAGTGGTGATAATATATCTTTGCCTTTTAGGGAGACAGCATTCTATTTTTTAACATCTTAATGTTAGCTTTAGTTTATTTCAGTTTAATTTTTTAATAGATTTTTTTTATCAGATTGAGTATAAATATTTGTTCCTGGTTTGCTGATAGTTTCATATTGGTTGGTTGGTAAGATCACATGATTTTTGTTTTGTTAATGTGGTAAATTACACTTTTTTTTTAATGCTAAAATAAGCTTTCAATCCAGAGATAAACCCCACTTGGTCATGACATAGAACTCTTTATATATTGCCAGATTTTGTTTGCTAATATGTTATTAGGGATTTTGACCTCTTTCTTTATAAGGGATATTGACATGTAATTTGTTCCTTTTGGTGTCCTGGTCAAGTTCATGCTGCTTTCAGGTTTAGCCTTTTCAAATAAGCTGGAAAGTGTTTTTTTCTCCTCTATTATTCAAAGATTTTGTGGTAAATCAGTATTCATTTTTCCATAAATACATAAAAGACAACCAGTGAAGCTGTCTGGGCTTCGAATTTTCTTTAAGAAGTCTTCCTTTCTCTTTGATTTGGTTTTTGTTTGTTTGCTTTTCATTTAAAAATTGAATTTCTTTGCTAGAAATAGGGCTAGTTCAATTTCTTCCTTTGTTAGTTTTGATAAGTTTGTCTTTAAGGAAATTGCCTATTTCATCTAAGCGGTTTATATTGGCATAAAATTGTTCTTAGGTTCTCTTCTTATCCTTGTCTTGCATATAGTATCTCTAGTAAAATTTCTTCTTTCATTCCTGATATTGGGAATGGTTTTTCTTTATTTCTTGAGTAGTCTTTTTAAAAGTTATGAGTTGTATTCATCTCTTTTAAAGAACTATCTTGTTGCTTTATTAATTTTCCCATCATTGTTCCCTTTTATATTTCACTGATTTCAGCTTTTATCTTTATTTTCTTTCTTCTAACTTCTCTAGACTTAATTTGCTGCTTTTTCTTACTTCCTTAAGGTAGAGGATTATATCTTTATTTTTAATCATTTTTTCCTAATATAAGAATTTTATTTATAGCTAAAAATTTTCCTTTGAACACTGCTTCACTACATTCTATAAATTTTTATTTTTGTGCGTAAATTTCTGTTCAGTTTGAAGTGATTTCTATTTTCCCTTGTGGGTTTCTTCTTTGACTTTTGATTTATATAAAAGTATGTGGTTAATTTCCAAATATTTGTGGATTTTTAGGATACCTTATTGTGATTTATTTATTATTATTTTTTAAATTTAATTAATTAATTTTTTTAGTGAGGTGGGGAGGGGAGAGACAGAAAGAGACGGAGAAGGAGAATCTTAGGCAGGCTCTGTAACCAGTGTGGAGCCCGACACAAGGCTTGGTCTCACAACCCTGAGATCATGACCTGAACTGAAATCAAGAATTGGGCACTTAAGTCACTGAGCCACCCAGGTGCCCCTTTATTGTGATTTTTCATTTAATTATGTTGTGCTCAGAAAATATGCTCTGTAACATCTCAATCTTGTAAAATTTATTCAGGTTTATTTAGTTGTCTAGCATATGGTTTCTATCTTAAAGAATGGTCAATGCACACTTGAAAAAATGTGTATTCTGTGATTATTTCATGTCATGTTTTATAACTATCAATTAGGTAAAGTTAGTTGCCCAAGTAATATGCCCAAGAACTCAGAGCTATTAAAAATCAGAGTCAGGTTTTGAACCGAAGTGGTTTAAGCTCTGAAGCAAATATGCATGTGTAGGATCCATCTTTGATTTGTCACAAACATAGCAGCAATCTCTTTAACCCTCTAAATCTTCGGAAGTAAGATAGAGACTGATGTAAGAGCTCTGATGTATCCTGTTAACCTGCCAATGCCTTCACTATGTCTGTATAAAGTGATTAAAATGTTAGCCCTTGGTCACTACTACAGGCATACTATCCTTAAATAAAAGAGTAGATAAATAACCAATGTAAATGCCATTTTATTCATTAAAATTCTACACAGCAAAATATCTAGTCATTATCTCAATGAGTAATATACTCCAGTGTCTTGATGTATATCATAAAACATAGCAAAATGGATAATGGATATATTCCCCTTAATAATATTGCTGCAATTTAAATTCCTATTTAATGACATGAATAGGAACACATTTCTGTGCATAAAATAGTAAAATGTCAGATTATAGCTCAACAAAGAGCAGCATTATTATTTAAAGGAAAATTAATGAATCATCCAAAATAGCATATAATAAATTTTTTCACATTTGTTTTCTATTTGAATTATTTCTTCCTACTCAAAGAACAAAACCAGTATATCCTACATCTCTCAGCATTACTTTCCACTAGAATGATTACAAGATATATTTTAACCAATTGCTATTTAGAGATAATTTTTCTTGATTCTGACCATGATAAGACTCTTCCATTACTTTTTAAGATGCTATTAATAAGCTAAAAATGGAGTATAAAAGCAAAAGTTTCCTATTCTTTATTCTTTAGCAACAAAAATCTTACAGGTATATAATATCAAAATCTCCCACAAAACAACTGCCCTAAAATGACAACCGAGTATACACAAGTTGGAGTTACTACATTTCAAAAATAGCATCAAACAAAATGCTCACAAATCCCAAATACTCTATCCCAAGGCATACTTTATTCTGTTTATGTCTTAAATGGAACATTAAATGCGTATCTGCAAAAGAAATCCATAGCACTCAATCTAAGTAAAGACATTTCTGGGGAAACATTATAAAATCAAGTGAAGCCTATTGCTGTGAAGTCACCCAGAATAAAGTAGCAACTTCCCAAATTTTTTTATGAAGTTTTCTATCTCAAAGACTTACTAATATTATGTGGGAACATTTTACCAGTAGTTTTCTTTCTTCTCTGTGTTCCTCCTTTCTCTAAGAAATGTTCAGAAGGCATTGTAAATTCTGGAGTAAGATAGTTCTCTAAATCACTGATATATTTCAAAATTTGTAAATGCATTGCTACCCATGAAAACACAGGTTGTATAAATGTATATTTGTTTTAAGTACTGATCATGAATATTTTCTTAAATCATATATTAAACAATGTATGTGGGTATTAGTAAAAGAATATATGCACTTTAAATTTATTACTTTGAGCATAGTTACTTATGATTTGGAAAAAAAAAGTGGATTAATAAGTCCTAAAGTACATTTGAGACCTGATGAATATGTGCATATTTAGTCATAAAAAGTAGTTATGATCTAAGTAATTGTCACCTGTGTGTTGTTTATTTTATATGAATATGTATCTGTCAGATTCAGACATTCAGAAATTATCTTTAGAGAATTTGGGGGACGTAACCTTTAACTTTTATTTTAAATAGAGTCACAGTATGTACATTTCAACTAATATTTCTCTGTACTGTTTAATGTTATGAATACTGATTGCATTTGCTATGCTAAATGAATAGAGAGCAAAATGGAGAAGGGGGTGCTAGCTTCCCAAAACTAAGAAGAACCAAACTATTAGAAGATTAACAAATATAACCCTGAAACTTCAAGCTTAGTCAATATGTCTATATAACGAAGGAAGTGAGTTTTATGATGATCCTGAAAATGTTGTTAAAGAGACACAACAGTGCATACAGGGCACACTATAACATCTAATTCAATAGACTCCACCTCTTTTCTTCTTTTCTCAGCATTATTGTATATATAATTTATACAGTGCCTTCTTTACCAAGGTGGTAACATATTTTGGAAGCTATTAAGAAAAAAAATATTCTTTATTCCATTTTCTGTATCTTTATTTTCATTGTCTATATACAAATAAGTAGGTTTTTTATACCAAAAGAAAATCACTCCAGTTTTTTATTTATATGAAAAACATAAACCCCAAAACTTTATGGGAAAAATTTGCTTCTATAGTTTTGTAAGGAGACTCCCTAAGCAAAAGACCCATTTAAATTATACATTAATAATACACTGTATGTTAATTAATTGAATTTAAATTTTAAAAATAAATAAATAGGGATGCCTGGGTGGCTCAGTCGGTTAAGTGTCTGCCTTCAGCTCAGGTCATGATCCCAGGGTCCTGGGATCGAGTCCCGCATCGGGCTCCCTGCTCCGCGGGGAGCCTGCTTCTCCCTCTGCCTCTGCCTCTCTCTCTCTCTATCTCTCATGAATAAATAAATAAAAAATCTTTAAAAAAATAAAATAAATAAGTAAATAAATAATAAATAATGCTAGCTTTTATAATTGTCCTAGCATATACCTTTACTGAGATCTTTATTTCTTCATTAGGCTTCAGGTTACTGTCTAATTACCTTTCTTTTCAACCAGTAGGACTCCCTTTAGCATTTCTTACAGGAAGTCTAATGGTAGCAGACTCCCTTAGCTTATGTTTATCTGAGAATGTCTTTTTTTTTTTAATCTGATAATGTATTTTCTCCCTCAATTTAGAAGGACAGTTTTCCAGATATAGGTTCTTGGTTGACAGTTTTATTCCTTTAGCATTCTGCATATGTCAGGTAACTGCCTCTGGCTTCCAAAGTTTCTGATGAGCAAGCTGCTAATTATCTTTTTGAGGCTCCTATATGTCATGTGTCCATTCTCTTTTGCTGCTTTGAAGAGTCTCTTTTTCTTTGGCTTACAAAATTTTAATTATAACGTGTCTTGGTGTGGGTCTCTTTGAATTCATCTTACTTTCAATTCATTGAGTTTGTTAAATGTTTATATTCATGTCTTTAATCAAACTGGGAAAGTTTTCAGCCATTGATTTGTCAAATATTTTCTCTGTCCCTTCCTCTCTTCTTCTTCTAGTACTCCTACAATGCATACATATATTGACTGGTTTGATGGTGTCCCACATGTCCCCTACTTTGCTCTAAAAACACACATGGGTCTGCCTGCTGTAGAGCTGAAGGGTAGCGGATGGGTGGATTTTACTGTGCTAGAACTGAAATTACCTATAATTTTCATTCCATACCTTCTCTTGGAAGTTGCAAGCCTTGAATATACTCCAGACCTCCAATATAGTTACTACAGGTAGATTCTTTCTTGCAGTTGCTGTATAGGTGGAGATGCAGATTCATTCCCAGTGCTTCTTACTCCATCATTTTCCCAGAATCCTCTCCTTTTAATGATCTAGCCTGGTGTTTGACAAGAAATCTGGGCACCATGGACTAACTAAAATGACATGCAAAATTAAGCATCACAGACTCCAACCAAACAAATCTTAAAATCAAAGTCCTGTGACTATTATTTCAGTAGTTTTAGATGAGATTTATATGTGTTGGACAGCCGGCACTCTTAGAGTTTATCCATAGAAAGAATGTTAGAGAAATGGATATATTCTAGAAACAACATGATTTCCTTTGAAACTCCAGCTGGAATTGTTTAAAATTGTACCAAAGAGGATCACTTTGAATGACCTTGGAGTCTTAACACAGTTTCTGGGTGAAGTAGTTACCAAAGAAACAATGACTGAAGTGGTGCAGGAAGCCAAACAAAAAGAGATTGCTGACTTGATGTAGAAACAAGCCTTTTGAAAGAAAGTGTCAGCTTTATTTTTCTGTCAGATCCAAAGAATATGCAGTAGGTTAATGAAAGAACCAATTAAGAACATCTTTGTTCCCCTTATCTTTCCATTTTCCCGTACTGCCTTGCAGAAATGTCAGAGAGACTATGAGAAGCTAATGAGAGGAGTGATTCAGTGAACAAACTAAATAGACTAAAGAAGCCATCTAGAATTTTCTCGCTTGAAGCAAACTCTAGTTTCATGAGCAAGAGTAGCTACAGTCTTATATAAAGTTGCAATCTTAAATAGTGTGACTGGACCTGAATACTGAATCAGATCCATATTTATGTCTTCAAGATATTATAAACCACTTTGTATTAATCATGAGTGGTCAGAGAAGGGGCGTGAGTCTTCACCCAAGGTAAGAGGAAGAACTTGTTCCACTTTATGCATTTTAAAACTAGGGTAGGAGGAAAGAGAGAGAGCAAAAAATTTTCTGATTACAAAGTATGAATCGTGCTCAAAAAATACAAATTTAAATGAGAATGTTTAAAAATAATAAGGATCCATGTTACTGTGTTATATGATTTACAACTGTACAAAATAACTCTTATATACCAATAAAAAACAAGAAAGGCATTGGAAAATCAAAAAATTGAAAAATGGAAAAAAAAGATTGCATTTGTAAACCCTCCCCCACATCAAGCTAATTTATGAGGAATTGTGTAAAATAGTCAAATATTTAAATCTTTTAAATGTTCATTTTTGTTGACTTAACTATATCCCAATTATAAATGTTTACCTATTTTATATTCATTTTCTCTTCAGATCATAAAAACAAAATTTGCTATTTTAAATGGGACAGCCATGTGCTTCTGTATCATTAAATATATGGGACTAAATAATTTGACTCTGAGAATGTTACAAAATAAATTTACATTGGAAATAACATAGTAAATTATATATAAAATTTTCTGATATGCTTATTCTTATGTTTATTACAATGCACATTTTGTAACATAAATTATAATGCTCTCTAGACAGAGTAGCAATAAAAAACATGAAAAGAGAAGAAGCATCATATGGGCATAAAATACCACTGTAAACATGGATATATGTACGGACCTCATATCCCACATTGCTTACCTTAGAAGAACATTATCATATACCACCTTTAATACCTCATGTTATTGTTAGTTAACTCTGTGTAATACTCCATACCCTGACATTACTGGGCACAATGGATTATTTATATATTTCCAAAGAACAAACATCAACTATTTGGAGAAAATACGTACAAGTTTGAGAAGGCCCTTGGGCTTGGCAATTGTCAGTTTTCCTGAACTTTGCCTTAAAGTCCATCTACTAGAATCTCATATGCCCTATCAGGATGTGATTATACTATCATGCTGTTAGATAAATGATTTCTATCAGCTTCAGTGAGTTCTTGCCTACTATTCATCTTCTTGATTTCCACCTTCAATGTGTGATGTAATCAACAAGCTTAAAATTGGTCAAGGTTACTAAATAAATGGTCTTTGGAGATGAATGCTGGAGTGGACAATCAGATTTTGACAGGGGAAAATAAAGTACCTCAGATTTCTGCCAAGTGAGCACAGTTCAAATAAACTTCTTAGGGTGTTAAGCTGCTGGAAGAATATCATCAACTGAAAACATAATTTTTATCTTAAGCTTGTTATTATTACCTTCAGTTGACACAACTCTTGAAGGATTAGTATGCATCTACATTACATGGAGCATAGCAGTATTAAACTGGAATGGAAAAACCAGCACTATTTCCATATCATTTCTACTACAGCATTCATAATAATGTACCTTCTTATATAATGTGATATCTGTCTTTTTCTCAACAGATTTAGAAAACTTGGTATAGTTCTGCTCTGTTAAGCTAACAAATATGAGGGCTGAATAATTATACCCAGACAAAAGAGATCTTTTATGCCTCTTGCCATATCATTTCTCCATCCACAAAGAAGAGGGGTTACTATGAAATGATCAGTTTGAAGGACATTACAGTGGACTAAGTGTTTGAATCTTAAAGCTTTTAATGAGGCTAGACTGTCAGTACCCATGAGATTAGTCCCCTTCACTCTCGCTTTTTTATGATCAAAATGGTAAAGACTAGCATTACTCATTTAATAGACCAACGTGATTTCTTTCTGAAGAAATATTTTATTCTCACTCTTAGTATCAAGCACAGCATTTCTGCTGTGATCAGAGGTCTAGAGTACAGTTTCAACCTACTCTGGTAGCCATCAAGGATACATTTAGCTATTTTAGTTCCTTGATTTCTTTTTCCTGGCTAGTAGTGATAAACCTTTTTATGCCACTGAAGTGTTAATTTCTATTATTTGAATTTGTATATTGGTGGTTGTGGTGGGTGTGGGTGCAAGAAGGAGAACATCCTTACCATGAGAGACGATAGACTCTGAAAAACAAACTGAGGGTTCTAGAGGGGAGGGGGGTGGGAGGATGGGTTAGCCTGGTGGTGGGTATTGAGGAGGGCACATTCTGCATGGAGCACTGGGTGTTGTGCACAAACAATGAATCATGGAACACTTCATCTAAAACTAATGATGTAATGTATGGGGATTAACATAAGAATAAAATTTAAAAAATATATATTAAAAAAAAAAAGAAGGAGAACATCCTTACACTAAAGGATATAAAGAATAAATTTGAGGAAAATGTCATGTATTTTAAGAGAACATACTGCTCTTCATAATTCCTTATACTTGGCAAACTATTTGTCATTTTCAAAGTCAGAACAAAAAGCATCATTATAAAAAATTGAAATTCATTTGTTTGAAAGCTAAAGAGAAAGTTATGTCGGGTGTGAGACTGTGTGAAAATGACTAGAATGCAAATTGATTTGCTTAAGAAAAGAAATGATGTATTAAGGGAGAAAATCATGACTTTTATGAATTTATAATTTTTATATTTTCAAGTTTATGCTTGTTACACATTTGAATTAAATTTATAATAATTTTGAAATATACTTGAGGAGTGTAGTCAAATATTAAAAATTAGGAAAGCTGTGGAAATTTTTTAAACAATAGTTTGGTCATCTATACCACTTGCAAAGGTATTTTATCATTTCATATACATAAAGCTTATTTAAACTATTCTATTCAGCTGCAAGTTCTTTTCTGAGCTATAAACTCCTTTACGACAGGATGTATGTCAAGATTGTCTCCATAGCCTTGCTAGCATATTCTTCAAAGCCTTGTATTTAGCAACTCTCTACTGTAATATCTTGCATGAGTAAATGAATGAAATCTGCCAACTTTCAAAATATCAAAAATGACAAGAAATCCTCTGTCAAACATAAAAATAGCAAAATATAAATAATATAATAATACAACATATATACAACTTCTGATAAATTATAGTTATCTAGCAGTATGTAATTTAAAATAGCTTTAGAAAATTAGGTAGAAAACTATACTTCAGGTCATTTAAATCAAATATAATTTTTAAAAAGCATGAAAATTTCTTAAAGCAAATATTTAAGTTGAAATTATGTACCTAGGAAATTTATTCTCAATTATCAGAATGACATAGAATTATTTGCAGATCAACCAGGCAATTTATTTTAAATTTGGAGATGGGACAGCATGCAATAGAAAAATAATTCAAAAACAAGGTATGTTTTTAGCACTCCTATTCAATGCATCATTTTTATGACAAAAATTATAATAGGCTAAGTGTAGTACAAAATCCATCTCTTTTAACAAGGCGAGAAAATAGTATTAAATTATACCATCCTCATTACAATCCTAAATCAGTCACTTCACATTATTTTTTGCTCAGGTTGATATGTGCATTCATAATCATTGCCAGACTTCCATTACTAACTTCCCCTGTCATTTATCATTAGTGTAGGATAGAAAGCAAAAAAAACAAAAAAAAACTAACGTGATAAGGAATATATAAAAGAAATATAACAAGTAAAATGAAGTGTTCCCAATAATATTCATTGCATATTCTGCTATAAATTGAGGAAGAGTATTATTTCTTTCATTTTCTCCCTTTCTAATATTATTATAACACAGCCCATATGGGAAATATGCTAATGAGATATTATGAAACAATGTATGATCATGCAGCAATTATAAATTAGTAAAGTAGATTAAAATTTAGCCTCTTATCCCAGTGCTCCTCTCAGAATTCATGGAAATTGCAAAAAAACCCTAGAACTACAGGCTGAAGTGAGGTTATTCTATGGGGATTTGAAGCCTAATCCTGTGCCACTTTCCATTAGTGAGGCCCATTATCCTGAGAGCTATCACCTTTAGTCCATTAAGCTTTCTACCTAGATCAAAACTAATCCTTAGAAGGCTGGGATAGAGACAAATTTTCTAAATATCTGGAAAAGTCATAGGGCTAAGTTTAGCATTACAGGCTCTTGGAAGTGGTCTGTATCATTATCAAGCATGATGGGCCAATTTGTTCCCCAAATGGACTACTGTCTTTCCATATCTTTACCTATCAAATCCATGGAGTTATTCTAATAATTGCGGCAAAACCAGCAAAACTAATTTTAAGGAAAAGAGTAAAGTAAGACAATGAATCACATAGATCCTCTCTTTAGGGTTCATAAAAATACCCATTGGATTTTCAGAGAAATATCAATTTATACCATGAAAAAGAGGAGTATTTAGCCAAATTAGGAATAAGATTGCATTGTCATAACTGTATTTGAATTCAGAGTAATTGGCCATTTGCAAGGAGATTGTTAACTGTACTATGTAGAAATCAAACATAAAATTAATAATAAACCTCTGACTTGAGAGGGGCACATAGTCAATGATATTGCAACCAGGATATAATAAGAATGTACAAAGCAATTAGACCAAAGTCCAGTGTGTATTCCAGGCAAGATATTGGTCAATGTTCTTACTAACAATTAAGAATATAGAGAAATCATCATCCTCAAGTATGGGTTTCCTTCAAAATGGAAAACAAAACAAAACAAAACAACACTCTTGAAAATGAAAGTATTTCCCATTAAAACTGAAACATTTTGATCATGTTATATATCTTGCTTAGTTATCAGTATCTCCTATGTGCCTTGCTCTACAGAAAAGGTGATGCTAAAAACTAGAATTTTCCAGAATCCCTTGCTGGACGTTCTAGATGCAAACTAGTTTTTACTAATTTTATGAACTCAACAGATTGATGAGGAAGAAGGAAAGCTGATGACATCTTACTGGTGTTTTGCTCTTTTGTCTAGCAAGAAAAGCCTATGAGGACACAGGTGTCTCCCTATTTTAGTCCACACCTCTATGGATATGTAACACAACTGCAGATTTTGTGGCAGATCCTGGTTTTCTTCTCCCTAGATCAATAGCTTCAGCAATGGCCACATGATTCTCACTAGCCTTTCCAATGATTTTGTTAAATTCCTGGATTAAATGTCTTTCTGTTTAAACTGTCTAGAATAGTTTTGTTTCTTGGAATAAAGCCTAACTGATATAGGCAATGGGAAAAAAAAGGAAATGGAAAATATAGATTAGTTTGTTTCTTATTCCAAAACAATCATAATTATTCTGCAGAACAAACTAGGTTTACTTGTGGAACTGACAGAGGTACCAGGCATGTAAACACACCGGCAAAGTCTTTTTCAATATCCTGTTCTCATTATTTTGAAAGGTACAACTCAAGCTCTATGCAGCCACTATGTAACCATTAAATCTGAAATTTTTTCACTCAGTCATTAAGTGAACAATTTGAACATGCCTTCAAATTAACCTCTCATAAGATCCATTCTTTTAGGATCAGCAAAATAAAAGAAACAGGCCCTTAAAAATTGTAGAGAAAAGAGTATTAAGCAGGTACCACTGAAAAATGCAACTTTTTTTTTTAAAAGAAAGGGACCATAGGAAAGTGCAGAGAGTTGTTTGTATCACTGAAAAATTCTACATCTAGAAAACAGAGAAAACATTAAATCACTGATTATGGTTGTTAAAGGAAACGTGAAACCAGAAACCACTGAATACATTCCTTATGTGAATCTTCTGGATTAACTTAAGAAAAAAATCAGCAATTTTTGGAGAATGATATGAAAATCAAAGCTATTAAACAACATTATGGAAAGTCTACTCAGCAAAATCAGTCAGACATAAGCTGATTGACAAGATACCATCTCAATATTTTTTAGTAGTTTGAAAATACATACATACATACATATGTACATATGTACATACATACATAAATAAATGCATGCATGCTATATAAGGTGTTATTACCTTATCAAATAAGTGTTCTGTCCAGCAAATGACATACATACTTTCTGCTTACAATCCTTGGCCAGAAGCAGATCAGGGACTTCCTAAGAGACAAGGAGGCCCTAGATACTATTCTTCCAAATGCCAGACTAAGGCACAATCACTAAGAGTTGGAAAACATGCAACTTATAAATGCATCAGGCACTCTACAAGGCACTGAGGGTTTTCTTCTACCTGTTGTACTTTCTCTAGAATTTACTTTAGTATGGGTCTATTACTGATGAATTTTCTGTTTTTGTTTGTCTGAAGGGTAGTTTCACTGGAACTAGAATTCTGAGATGATAGCTTATTTTCTTTTGCATTTTTAAAATATCATACTGTGTTTTCTTCTGTTAAGAAGTCAAATTCAATCATATTGTTTCCTTTGAATTTTATTTCCCCAAGTTTATTTTCTCAAACAATTTCAAAGGACATAAAGTATACAGAATGGGTCTTTGAAGTAGAATTAAGCTAGAAATGAGTAGCAAAAAGAATATAGAGAAGATATAATACTTGGAAATTAAGCAATATACTTCTACATAATTCATGGGTCAAAGAACAAATGATGGATATTAAATAATACTTAGAAGTGAATGTTGATGAAAATATTTTATGTTAAAACTTGACTTGGGGCGCCTGGGTGGCTCAGTCGTTAAGCGTCTGCCTTCGGCTCAGGTCATGATCCCAGGGTCCTGGGATCGAGCCCCACATCGGGCTCTCTGCTCCGCGGGAAGCCTGCTTCTCCCTCTCCTACTCCCCCTGCTTGTGTTCCTTCTCTTGCTGTGTCTCTCTCTGTCACATAAATAAAATCTTAAAAAAAAAAACAAAAAAACTTGACTGATGTAGCTAAATAAAGCTTATGGAAAGACAATCTCTTTAAAGCATATAATAGAAAATATGACAAAATCAATGAGCTAAGCATTCTTCTTACAGATTTAGAAAAATATTTTTCTTTCTGTGTTTTTTTTATTTTTTATTTTATTTTTTTTAGAGAGGCAGAGAGAGCACATGTGCAGAGGGAGGGCCAGAGGGAGAGGGAGAGAGAGAATCTTAAGCAGCCTCCATGCCCAGCATGGAGCCCGACGTGGGATTGGATCTTACGACCCTGAAAATACGACCTGAACCAAAATCAAGAGTCCGACACATAACTGACTGAACACCCAGGCACCCCTTTTTTGTTTTTACAAATTTTTTATTTGAGTATAGTTGGCTTACAATGTTACATTAATTTCAGGTGTACGACTTAGTGATTTGACATATTTATACATTATGCTGTGTTCACCCCAAGTACAGCTGTCATCTGTCCCTTTACATCGCGTTAAACTATCATAGACTGTGTTCCTTATGCTGTGCCTTTTATTCCCATGGCTTATTCATTCTATAACTGGCAGGCTGTATCTCTCTCTACCGTTCACCCACTTTGCCTAAGTGTCTACACCTCTGCCCCTGGAACGATAAGTTTGGTTTTTATGGTCTGAAAATAAATAGCAAACTGGGAAAAGTGTGGAAGGAATGAAATTATAGCAAAATGGGAAAAATGAGGAAAAGAATGACATATAGAAACATATTACAGAGAGTTATTAAACCAAAGTTGGTTTTTGAGACTAATAAAATTGATATATCCATAGGAACACATCAAGAAATGTATAGAGAAGGTATATACAAACTAATGCATAAATGAGACTAGTATTTAAAAAGTTACAATAGAACCTATAGTTATTATAATAGTAATAAAGTAATTCTATAAAAACAATATGGGATAAACTTGAGCAATATAAATGTAATGAACACATTCCTAGATAAACAAGTATAACTAAAACTGGCACAAAAAGAAAGAAAGACTGAATACACACACACACACACACACACACACCTCTCACAAAGCACACACCTGAAATTCATAATTTCTAAAAAGGAAACTCAAAGCTCAAATGACATGGTGAATGCAACTTGGTGTCATAATATTGTTTTGGGTAAAGGGAGATAAAGGGAGCTGAGGAAAAGCACTCCAAGTCCCAATCACCTCCCACCTTATTTTAGGAGAAAGTTCTAGTTCACGTAAAGATGCTGTCAGACTAAATAGAGAACAGCATCCTAGTCTAGGTGCAGATATAAGCTGGCTATTATATTTATGTGTACATTAGTGGGGAGAAGTAAGAAAATTATATTACTGAATGCACATAGGGTGGCTCACTTAAAATTTCCAATAAATATTCCTTTCAAGGACCTAATAAACTGCATCTTTGGAACTGTGAGGAGATTTGGGTTATATAAAACTTGAAATTTAATAAAGATATAAAACAAGAAATCATCTTAATATCTTATTAGAAAATGAGCCACTTATAGGTAAATATACAGAAAGATTAAAAGTAAAAGTTTTATTTTAATCAAATTTATAGAAAAGGAAAATAAAAGGATTATAAATGGCCAACTCTATATTATATTTTTCTTCTCCTTCTCCTCCTTCTTTAGTTTCTATTTCCTTTCCATGATTTTAGATTGATGGCCTTATTTATTTAGTGCTTTTTCCTTAAACAAAATAACATAAATTGCATTTAGGAATATCTTAATATTGAGATACGTGAGTTTTAGAAGTTGTTACGTAGTGTTTGCACTGACATTATTTGTTCTTATTTTCCTTTTAATTTAGTTTTGAAAATTCAAAAAAAGTAATCATGTTATTTAAGTTTAAAATGAATATCCAATTATTCAATATATACTTAATGAGAGTTTATATCTAGTATTGTGCTAAGTCAAAATAAGAAATTAACATAGTCCTTGGGGTGCCTGGGTGGCTCACTCGGTTAAGCATCTGCTTTGGCTCAGGTCATGATCCTGGGGTCCTGGGATCGAGCCCCGCATCGGGCTCCCTACTTGGCAGGTAGTCTGTTTCTCCTTCTCCCTCTGCCCCTCCTCGCCACTTGTGCCCTCTTTCTGTCTCTCAAATAAATAAATAAATAATCTTAAAAAAAAAAAGAAATTAGTATGTTCCTCAACATCAAAGAGCTTGTAGAATATAAGGGGTAACAATAAAATTATAAATAACAAATAACAGTATAAAAATATTTAAAAACTATTTAAAATTCAAATTTTATGGAAAGGTTTTTACTCTTTATTATTCATTAACCATATTTCATAGGTAAAATTGAATAAATTAAAAATTGAAATGAGTAGGGTACATTCAATGTATATAATTGATACCACAATTTAAGGAATAATACATTCAAGATTTTATGATTTATCTAGAAAAAATATAAAATCTTCAAAAAGAAAATGTCAAGAAATCAAAAATTTTAATTTTTTCAAGATACAGTATTTAATCTCAATGGCAAAATAAGAAATTAATAAAAAATAAAGAGTACTATATTATGTAACATCTTACTCAAAGGAGGAATTACAAACACAAAAATCAGAAAATTTAGAAGAAAATAATGTAAATGCAAATGTGACATGGCAATGTATGAGACTCAAAAAGAGAATTCATGAACAAATTCACTTACAAATGATTTTTAAAAAGAAGCATTAAATAAATATAGTGGGCTATTCTAATTTTGCAAGTAGGATTGAAAATAACCCAAAGAAAAATATGAATGTGATGAAGATAAAATTAGAAATATACACATACAGTAAGGTAAATTATAATGAAACATCTAAATTCTTGTTTTTATGAAAATCATCAAAATATATAAAGACTTTGTGACTTTATTCTAGAGAATGACAAGAAGCACAAACAACAATATTTTAATAAAATAGAATTAGGGAAATATAATGATGAAGTCTGGGTAGTCTACACTTGATAAAGTTGATAGTGTCAATGTAATATATTCTTTCCTATATAAAATATAATTTGTTTTATAATTAAAATTGATAGTGCCCTAAATTTCCAATAATAGCACTCCAGAATAATTATTTAGCCATTAAAGATAAAAAAACAGGAATGTGCAATTAGATACTAATTCTTATAATTTTACAGTAAACTTTGGTTAATGTTATGTTCCTTTTGAAAATCAATAAAATATTTAAAAATAATTAAGTTTTTTTACATTTTTAAATTTAATTGATTTTCAAAAATAAGTTTTAGATGTGGTATATATATATATACATATATATATATAATGGAATATTATGTGGCCATCAAAAAATGAAATCTTGCCATTTGCAACGACATGGATGGAACTAGAGGGTATTATGCTAAGCGAAATAAGTCAGTCAGAGAAAGACAATAATCATATGATCTCACTGATATGAGGAATTTGAGAAACAAGACAGAGGATCATAGGGGAAGGGAGGGGAAAAGTGAAACAGGATGAAACCAGAGAGGGAGACAAATCATAAGAGACTCTTAATCTCAGGAAACAAACTGAGGGTTGCTGGAGTGGAGGGGGGTGGGAGGCCTGGGGTGGCTGGGTGATGGGCACTGGGGAGGGTATGTGCTATGGTGAGCACTGTGAATTGTCTAAGACTGTTGAATCACAGGCCTGTACCCCTGAAACAAATAATGCATTATATGTTTTTTGGGTTTTTTTATTATGTTAATCACCATACATTACATCATTAGTTTTTGATGTAGTGTTCCATGATTCATTGTTTGCATATAACACCCACTGCTCCATTCAGAACGTGCCCTCTTTAAAACCCATCACCAGGCTAACCCATCTCCCCACCCCCCTCCCCTCTAGAACCCTCAGTTTGTTTCTCAGAGTCCATAGTCTCTCATGTTTCGTCAATAAAAAATTAAGTTTTAAGTAACTCACCTACCTATTCAGAATCAGTGCATATCTAAACATTGTGCACTGTCCATACATAACTGCTTCGTTCAGAAAAGTTGCTTATCGTCTCTTGTCATTAGTAAGTATAATGCCTTCTCTGTATTAAAATCATGATTACTAGGATATTAATGGCAATATTAATTATAATTATGGGACACTCACAATATGTCAGCAGTACTAAAGTTGTATGGAGTAGATATTATTATTATTATCATTTTTAATATTTAACTCTGAACTCTGAAATTGTTACTATTAATTTCCACATTTTACAAAGAAGAAAACTGTCCCAAAGAAGATAGTTAACACACACCCAAGATTATAATGTTCTTAAGCACCAGAGATATTGCTCAAAACCAGATTTGTCTGCCTTCGAGTCCTGTGATCTTAACCACCATAGCATGTTGGTTTGCCCACCGGCTTTTTATTGCTTTCCTCAGTTTTCATGGCAAGTATGTATGATGCTGTGCTAAATAGCAGCTTATTTCTAAATAGAAAAAATTCAAGCAAACTCTTTATCCAAATCAATTGACAGAACTTGAGAGAAAAAGATAAATTGATAAGATGAACTACATATATATGAAGCCATTCCAGATCAAAACCCATGATTTTCTAGTATCTGAGGAGGACCATACTTAAGTGAAACTTGCTTTTTCCCCACATAGTGACCTTACAACTAGCCTCAATGATTCTGGTCTGGTCTCTTGGTATTAATATCCTTCTTTTCTTTCTGTCTCTCTTTTTTTCTTTCTCTTCATACACACACACACACACACACATATAAATTAAATGCACACACACACACATATATATATATATATTTATTTATTTTTTATTCTTTTTTATCTACTGGATTATGTAATGATCTTTGGATATGACCAAATATACTGAATAAATTCTGAACATTGGAAGGATCTGTTGCCCACAGGATGGAGCTATACACCCTTATGAATTAGGTAGCCCCGTAAAGGGACCTCATATTTTTTGAGTGCTAACAACATGATACTGTCTGGTAATGTAGGTATGAGGCAGGGTTTTAGCATCTTTTTATAAATGAAGGCATTGAGTTTTACAAAATTAGGAGACTTGACTAGGGCCACAGCCAGTTAATAATAGAATTAATGTTTAAATTCTGGACTAATCCAAGTATTTTTTCTACTATAATCTTATACATAAAAGGAATGTGCATATGGGAGTCAAAAACCTTTGTAGGTGAAAATAAAGAAACTTTCTCTCAAAGGCTCTAATATTATTTAACATTGTTGAGAGAAACAAAACTCCCCAAGTGTGTGCAGAATGTCATTGGTGACATTCATGAGCTCAGGCTGCCTCACTGCATCAGCAGGTCTTTTCCAACAGTCCAAATCACCTTCCATTATAAGTTTTGCCCCAGCATTGATAGGACACTGCTGTCTTAAATGCACCAAGAGAATCACCATGCATACTCTCCCTACTTCCCATGCTTTACACAAGTGAAAGAACAGCTTTGCAGAGTACTGCCAATTATTTCTGTATTGGTCTCTTCTTACACTTCCTACTTTTTGACTAGGGGAAAAACAACTGGCTTTGTAAACATCAAACTCACATTAGAGTTCTGTATTTTCTTCCAGTTACTGTTTATTTTCCTAAAATTCTGGTGATTCATATCCCTATTATGCACTGTTTACTGACGTCTCTCTTGTCATTCTAATTTATTCTTTAACTGCCACCCACTGTTACCATTTCGTTTACCTCGTCCAGGTGCTAAGGATGTTTCCCCATTTTGCTTTATTGGGCAGAGAATGAAATCACAAACTTAAAGACGTGTTTCAATTCACGGCTTCTTCTTTCATGCGAGAGAGGAACTTGTGCATGTCTGAACTATGGGGAGATCTTATTTGTATTCCTCTTGTGCTGAGCAGTTCCCTGCAGAGTCCTGAACAATCAATTGTATATCTCAGCAGTGAGACTAGCAATGCTCCTCCCATATCTGACATTTGGTTGATTATCTTACAGAATGTCCTTGTATCACTTTCTTTTCTTGTTGATGAAATATTTGACAAATTGTGTCCCTGTTCTATTTCTTTCACTCTTCTTTCTCGTTATTATTTAGATGAGGAACATGACATAAGCTAAATTTTTTATATAGTTTTTTCCCTCTTTATATCAATGGTAAACTATGTTTCCCTTTGTGTGTGATTTTCTTAACATATTTGGATTCAGTCTAAACTTGTGATGATTGTTTAATGTGATATGGAAGAAAGCATATATCTAGATAATTTAAAGTAAGCACTTAAGCTACTAATACTTTGGGTAACTCCCTCATGGGATCGTTTATTTCCTCCTTCAGTTAGAGCAGGAAAGATTGTTAAATCCGTAACAGTGCAATTATCTTTCTATGGCTTCCTTTAAAATCTGCTTATAGTTATATGTTAATGTATCTTATTTAGATTGGAAAGCTTTTTTACTTCCCTTGGTAATTCCAAGTACAATATTATTCATGCAAACAAACATGTCACTTCACATTTAAACTGATAAAAATATTTAGGAATTTACTATAAAAATCCTTTAATTTTAATGAGATGAATGAAGTTAATATTCTAAATATTAACTTGAATCTTAAATATTAAATAATACTTAACAAATATTAAATTATAGAAGATTATACTATTTCATAAAATTACATTTAATCTTTTAGAACATATTCTTTAATTATACAAGAGTATTTCAAAATGCTAAGTATCTATCTATCTATATATATGATCAGTTCAAATAATGCAAAGGAAAACACATGGAGAATGCCATTCATGGAGTCATTTAATACAATTTATTGGGTAGTTATATTGTGCCAGATATTTATCTAAATTGTAGGAATGAAATATTCCCTTGAGAAGGTGACAGTTTAACAGTGAAATATGTAAACAAGTAAACATTTTTGATTATTTTATTTCATTTTATTTATTTTTTGTAGGGTATTTTTTAAAATTTTATTATGTTATGTTAATCACCATATATTACATTATTAGTTTTTGATGTAGTGTTCCATGATTGTTTGTGTATAACACCCAGTGCTCCATTATTTTATTATTTTTTTAAGATTTTATTTATTTATTTGAGAGAGAGTGATTGAGAGAACATGAGTTGGGGGGGAGGGGCAGAGGGAGAGGGAGAAGCAGACTCCCTGCCTAGCAGGGAGACTGATATGGCACTCGATTCTGGGAGTCCAGGATCATGACCTGAGCTGAAGGCAGATGCTTAACTGACTGAGCCACCCAGGCGCCCCTTTTTTTGTTATTATAGTAAATGATTATAGATATTTTCTTTTTTTTTTTAAGATTTTTATTTATTTATTGAGAGAGATAGTGATAGAGAGAGAGCATGAGAGGGGGAGAGTCAGAGGGAGAGGCAGACTCCCCGCTGAGCAGGGAGCCCGATGCGGGACTCGATCCCGGGACTTCAGGATCATGACCTGAGCCGAAGGCAGTCGCTTAAACAACTGAGCCACCCAGGCACCCCGATATTTTCTTTTTTTTAAAGATTTCATTTATTAGAGAGAGAGAGAGAGCACAAGCAGTAGGAGGACAAGCAGGAGGAGAGAGAGAAGCAGACTCCCTGCTGAGCGGAGAGACTGATGTGGGGCTCGATCCCAGGACCTGAGCCGAAATCATGACCTGAGCCGAAATCAGGTGCTTAACCAACTGAGCCACCCAGGTGCCCCTGATTGTAAATATTTTCAAAGTACACAGATATAAGCAAATAATTCCATCTAACAGAATCATGGAAACTTGCCCAGGGTTAATAACTGAGTTATGCTATGGGGAATGTAGAGTGACATTTATCAGGGGACCAGAATCAATGACATCAAAACACATAGTATGCCTTGGGAATAGCAAAAAATTTCTTTTAGCTTCCTAGGGCTGTCTTAACAAAGTGACACTAACTAAATGGCTTACAACATTCTGTTTCTATGTTCAAATTTCTTTTTCCTTTTAAGGACATCAGTCATTGGATTTAGGGCCCACCCTAATCTAGTATGACTTCGTCTTAATTTGATTACATTTGCAAAGAATGTCACATTTGTCACATTCATAGGGACTGGGGTTAGGACTTGAACATATGTTCTGGGGGGGAGACACAATTCAACCCATAACAGAGTCCTACCAAGGATTCTTTGGAAAAAAATTGAAAGCAGCTAATAAGACATGCTAAGGAGTTTGGATTTGAGCCATTGGGGAAATACAAACAGTTTTAATCAAGGTATCTACTAAGGTGCTAATTTTTGTTTCAGAAACGTACATATTGGGCCTATAGAAGATAAATTGGAGGGTGAGAATGTATAGACTTGAGCTAAGAAAGGACTACCAAAGACTGGCAAAAGGAGAAAATAAAATTGAAAAGACGGGCTTTGATTACTGTTATGAATTTGTCAAACTAACACTCACTAAGTGGAGAACATGGTGCTAGATATTTAACAAAAGACCACAAGAGGAATTAAAATAGAGTTTATTACTCACAGGTCCTGGAAGAAGTACCCTGCATGCTTCAAGGGGCCAGGTGTGTGGTCAAGGCCGAATACAGGCAGAGAGAGAGAGAGAGGCAGGACCTGGTGCATGTGATTTTATGAAGATCCATGTTTGGAGTATTTTGAGGTTCCCAGGCTAAAGCCAGATTAGTCAATTCAAACCAAAAAAAGTGTGGGTTTCATAAGCTCCATGGGGTCTTATCCAAGGGGAACATAAGCAGAAGGCCTTGGAAGGCAGGGGAGACTGTTGATCACAGGGGCTATTGAGGAAGTCCTATCAGGAGCTTGCACTTGCTTGTGATTCTGTGGGGTGTTATCCAGGGGATATGCTTGCATGAAGGGCTAGTATCCGTTAAAGGTCCTTGTAGGCCACTTGGCCAAACAAAATGGCTGCTGAGGCAGCATTATGAAGTAGCTTAGCTAAACTCTCAATGGTGATAAAATGAGTGTGGGTTATGTGGAGGGAGAAGATGGAGGAAGTAAACTTGATGCAAAAGTTTGTAGTTTGCATGATTATGTGGAAGGCAATGTGCATACATCTTAGGATAATCTAGGAAGAGTTGGGTCAGGGTCTATGGAAGGAGGAAATTAGTCTGATTTTAGTTTTTTAGCAGGAAACCTTGAGGTTTGGGGTAATGAAAAAAAGTTCCATGGGCAGTTGGAAATACCAACCTGGAGTTCAGGAAAGGGTTAGATGCTGAAATAACATCATCAGATGTAAATGATGATTGAATCCCTGGGGATTCAGTGGTATTGCTCAGTTTTCCTGGGGTGGTAGTAGAGAGAAGTAAAGACAAAAGTCTTGGGAAAAACTTAACACTATATCCAGTAAAACATCATCGTAAGTGTCTACATAAAACTACTTAAACTATTTTACAGAATTAAACAAAATGAAACATAACATTTAAATTACAACTGTGGCTGGCACATAACATCACTGTCTATATGATCATCATCATTATTGTTTAAATAAACTATGCTTATTATCTATAAGTCTGACAATATTTTAGGTTGCTAGACCATCATATTTTTTAATAAAACTTTTGGGTTAGGGTTATTTTAGGTTTACAGAAAAATGTGAAGGTGGTACAAAGCATTTCCGTATATTTCATGCTCAGTCTCCCCTATTATTAAATCTTACATCACAGTGTTACATCTCTCTCAGTGTGAATTAATATTGTTACTATGGACTCTGAGAAACAAACTGAGGGTTTTAAAGGGGAGGGGGAGTGGGGGATGGGTTAGCCTGGTGATGGGTATTAAGGAGGGCACGTACTGCATGGAGCACTGGGTATTATACGCAAACAATGAATCATGGAACACTACATCAAAAACTAATGATGTGTAATGTATGGGGATTAACATAAGAACAAAAAAAAACTAATGATGTAATGTATGGTGACTAACATAATAAAATAAAATTTTAAAAAATATTGTTGCATTATTATTATAATTTATAATTTAAAATATTTTTCCTTGATTTTCTCTAATATCCTTTCACTTTAGTTATGTTTCCCTGGGCTTCTCTTAACTGTGACAGTTTCTAACACTTTTCCTATTTCTGATGACCTGGACCTTTTTGAGGTATGCTGGTCAGATATTTTGTGGAATGACTGCTGTATTTTTAATGCTTAGATTGAAGTCATGGCAGTGCCTGGGTGGCTCACTCAGTTGAGCGTCTGCCTTAGGCTCAGGTCATGATCCCGGGGTCCTGGGATCAAGCCTCATGTCTGGCTCCCTGCTTAGCGGGGAGCCTACTTCTCCCTTCCCCTAAGCCCCTCCCCCTGCTTGTGCACTATCTCTCTCTCAAATAAATAAATAAAATCTTTAAAAAAATAGATTGAAGTTATGGAGCTGGAGGAGGAAGACCACAGATAAAGTGCCATTTTCATTGCATCATATCAAGGATACATACATTCAACCTGGTTTTTACTGTTGATGTTGACTTTGATCATATAGTTGTATAGTGTTTACAAAGCTTCTTCATTGTAAGTTACTCTCTCTTTTTTCCCCTATGGAAACTTTAGAAGAAAGTCACTATGCAAAGTCCACCCTTAGGGAGTGGCGAGTTATACTTTTCTTTCTTGAGAGCAGAGTATCTACATAAATCTGGTGGAATTCTTCATGAGATATTTGCCATATTTACTTATTTATCTAATTATATCAGTATGGACTCAAATATGGGTTTGTTTGTTTTTTTTTTTTAGCATATCTTTGCTTGCTGGTGCTACAAGGGGCTTCTGGATCATCTTGTACATTTTTTCCTCAGTCCTAAAATCAGCCATTCCTCAAGGATCCCTGGTTCCTTTTACTGGAGAATGGTATTAGAAACCAATTCTGAGTGCTATGTGTGCTTATTCCTTTAGAAGTATCATTGCTTTTACACTTTCTCAAAAAACAGAACAAAAATATACTTATCTATAAATATTTCTATGTGTAATCATTTGTATCTAAATTAAGCTAAATATAAATTCATATTGATATCTCTGACTCAAATCTGTTACCAACTAAATTATTCTAGCCTCCTCTCCTTTTTTTTCCCTGAAACCTCCCAATCCAACAATGAGAAATCTGGCTCCCACTATCCAGCATCCATTTACATGGTTGTTTAATTCCAGTATATAGTAGCAGAATTGTGAACCCGAATCCTGGTGGAAAACCACTATATCAACTAAAGTATAGTGTTTGTTTTAGTCTTAAGAATTTTCAATCATACTAAAAGTTACTTAGATTAGCACTTTTACCCACATCCTCTTCGGTGAGGTCATTTTATATATTTGTATAGACTTTAATATTTTAACAAAATGATTTAAAAATAATTCTTAAATACATGTGCAAATGATTCATATTTTTGTGAAGAAAAGAAAAAACATTATTAATAAGTTTGAATAACTGCAATTATAAAATGATGCTCTTTTCAAAGGCAAAGAAAAGATACTTCTTTTAAACTAGCCTTAAAAGATATTCATTTAGTATTATTTTGAAATTGTCTTTCGCAGGGTAAAAATAATTTTGTGATTATTTTACTTAAATATGATTTATCCAAATTATTTTTCAAAAATTTAAAGAAGGAAAGACAATTTCAAGATGGTAATAGGGACTTAGTTTTTATATCAAAATTTCCATACAACTACATTTCTAAGGTTTTCTGCAACTAAAAGTAAAATACTATCTTGAGAAAAGCAAACCAATTTATGGTGTCTCCAGGCAAATTTGATGTATCTCATTTGTTTAGATTATCAGTCAACATTTTGGACAAGCTAAGTAAGCTGATCTTCTGAGATTGCACTACCAAAATTAACCAAATAACAGCCCTCTGTGTATAAAGATCTGTCCTAGGGAACTGTTAAATTAGTCCTCTATGTGGAAAGAAGATAAGTATACTTATTTTATCATTTCATTATAGCTTCATAATAGCTTTCAAGTACTCTTTTTAATAAACTTACTTTGTTTAAATTCACTTAGTTAACATATAGCATATTATTAGTTTCAGATGTAGATTTCAGTAATTCATCAGTTGCATATAACACCCAGTGTTCATTACATCACATGCCCTCCTTAATGCCCATCACCCAGTTACCCCATCCCCCCAGCCACCTCCCCTCCAGCAACTCTCAGTTTGTTTCCTATAGTTAAGAGTCTCATATGGTTTGTCTCCCTCTCTGATTTCATCTTATTTTTCCCTCTTTTTAACAAGAATACTTTGAAACTGAGTACAATAAAATTCTAAACGTTTGAACTTAGTTGTTTTCAGTAGCATAGAATTTTTCCTTATCAGTACCATCTTTGACTTACGACTCTTGAAATCTTACTCATTCCCTGAAAAACAATACCTGGAATAGGAAACCCAGGAATCAAACTGAGGTATAGTGGGAAAAACCATTACCGCAGAGTTGTGAAGATCTGTGTTCCAGACCTGGATTTTTCACTAAACTTCTTGTGACTTGAGCCCTTCCCATAACTCTTTGTCTCCACTTCTTCATTTAAAAATTGTTTGGTGTAGAGGTGACCTAATGAACGCTCTAATATTAGTATGATGTGATTTTCTATAAAAAATCACATATGACGCTCTTTCTTCTAATCATACCTAAAAACACATACAAAATGTGAAATGCCTCCTCAGAACAAAATAATATGGAAAGCAGCTGAAAAAAAAAAAACGTAACAATTCCTTTCCTTTAAAAATCACTGTCCCTAAAACTTTATAAAAATCCATGTAGGAATTAACTGAAACTGAAATAATAATTTTAATTATAAATATGGATCTGATCGTTAACCAAATCTTATCCACACACACAGTAATCCAATAACCCAAATATATTTTACTAGAATAACTTTGCTGTTCTCAGTACAAGTACTGCTCCATAAAGGTGTTTTGGAAATAACAAGCAGAAGTTGCAGAACAATTTAGTGAGTGACATCTCAATAAATCATTGAAGACTCTGCTCTTGATGCAGGATTTGCTTTAGAGTCAGCTTTTTACAACCCTGTAGTTCTAAATATACCGTATTCTCATTCTTCAAAGCTCAGTTACATAGAAAATGTAAGTGCATATTTATAGCCTCTTGCTTAGTACCCTAGCAGTTAATCATCCAGCCCGTCTGTATCTCAAGCCTCATGGCCCATTCTTCCTCATAGTTATGTATGCTACAGCCTTTTCAAACTACTCACAGCTGCCCAGATGGGACCTTCCATCAAATGCTTCCATACATGTCTTTACACATGCTATTCCTTCTGAATGTAATGACTCTGTTTCCATTTCCTTATCTGGATGATTTGTAAACATATAATGAAATCATGTATTCTCTGAATCTCACCACTGCTTTGGAGATTAACTTAATTATTTGTTTCTGATTCCAGAGTAAAATTTTACTTATACCTCTATGTCCTGCATTATCTATTGTTGAGTTATGAGGTCTCTCCCCTCTAGATTATTCTTTCTTTAAGACCAGGGACAATGTTTTATTTTATTTGATATTACCCACACTTAACCAAATTGGGTAGTCACTCAATAAATGCCTCCTAACTGAATCAGTTCTTAAACCAGTTTCTTAAAAGATGTGGACCACCCTCGCCCACCTCTGCCCCAAATCCTAGGTTTATAAATCAGCCATTCACGATACCCTTAAGCTTTACAAGTTGAAGCAGACCTCTTCATGAAAGGTGAAGGGAATTAACTTTTGATTGGGCTGATTTTGATTTAAATCTTGGTTTTGGCTCTTATTAGTAGGTTGACCTTGAACAAAGAGCTTACATTTTATGAGACTCAGATTCCTTATTTTTAAATAATTAAATGGAAATAATTATATCCATGTTGTTAGAGGTTTGAATGGAATAAAAAATAACAACCCCCGCTATATGTGAGGCAGAGAGTGAATACTAATTCTGTTCTTCATATGCTCAATTTAAAGCTTAGATTACATTCTAAAATATTTAAATAACATATGAGATTTGTACATAAGTTGTATATCATGCAAAACTATATGCAATCAAGTTTTTAGATGTTAATTTGTTTTATTTTATCCTAAAAGTGGATGCATCACCACAACTATATGGTCAATTAATCTTTGACAAAGCAGGAAAGAATATCCAATGGAAAAAAAGACAGTCTCTTTAACAAATGGTGTTGGGAAAACTGTACAGCAACATGCAAAAGAATGAAACTGGATCATTTATGGATTAAAGACCTAAATCTGAGACAGGAAACCATTAACATCCTGGAGGAGAACACAGGAAACAACCTCTTTGACATTGGCCATAGCAACTTCTTACTAGATATGTCTCCTGAAGCAAGGGAAACAAAAAGAAAATTAAGCTATTGGGACTTCATCAAAATAAAAAAAGTCTCTGCACAGAGAATGAAATAATCAACAAACTTAAAAGGAACCTACAGAATAGAAGATGATATTTGCAAATGACCTATCTGGTAAAAGGTTATTATCAAAAATCTGTAAAGAATTTATCAAACTCAACACCCAAAAAACCAAATAATCCAATTAAAAAATGGGCAGAAGGCATAAATAGACATTTTTCCAAAGAAGACATACAGATGGCCAACAGACACATGAAAAGATGCTCAACATCAAAATACAAATACGAATCAAATACAAATCAAAACTACAATGAGATACCACCTCACACCTGTCAGAATGGCTAATTAACAACCCAGGAAAGAACAGATGTTGGCAAGGATGCAGAGAAAGGGGAACCCTCACACAGTGTTGGTGGGAATGCAAACTGGTGAAGCCACTCTAGAAAACAGTATGGAGGTTCCTCAAAAATAAAACTATCCTATCTTCCAGCTATTGCACTACTAGTTATTTACTCAAAGAATACAAAGATACTAATTTGATGGAACACATGCACACCGTTTATAGCAGCATTACTTACAATAGCCAAATTATGGAAAGAGCCCAAATGTTCATCAACTGGTGAATGGATAAAGAAGTTGCGGTATGTATATATACATATAATGGAATATTACTCAGCCATAAAATAGAATGAAATCTTGCCATTTGCAATGATGTGGATGGAGCTAGAGAGTATTATGGTAAGTAAAATAAGTTAGAGAAAGACAAATACCATATACTTTCACTCATATGTGAAATTTAAGAACAAAAGAAACAAACATGAGAGAAAAAAAAAAAAAGAGGCAAACCAAGAAACAGACCCTCAAAATAGAGAACAAACTGGTGGTTACCAGAGGGAGTAGTGAGAGGTAGATGGTTAGAGGGGGTGGTTAAATAGGTGATGGGGATTAAGGAGGACACTTGTTGTGATGAGCACAGGGTGTTATATGTAAGTGATGAATCACTAAATTCTACACCTGAGACTAATATTACACTGTATGTTAATTAACTGGAATTTAAATAAAAACTTGGAAAGAAAAAAGTGGATGTATCAATAATTTTGTAAGTTAGAGGAATGCCTTTTTGTTTTGTTTTGTTTTTTTAGGAATGCCATTTTAAGGAAGTTTCATTTGGTCTTAAATTTGAATAAAACTACTAAATGACTGGACAAAGCTAACAGCCAACAGATGTGATGGTTATATTAGACTATCCAGCAGACAATAAAGATAATCACTACTGTTATCCAGGGTATATTATTTGCATTCAACTTTCTATTATATTCCAATTAACTTTTATCAAATTTATGTGCCAGATATGGGTGAAAATGGAACCTGATTCTATTAAAAAGTAGATGATTGATTACTAAAAATGATTATAAGATAAAAATCTTATTTCTGTCATGGTCAATATCAATATATTCTGAGAGATTACCTGAAATTTGGAGTGATTAAAATGCTTATTATCATGTCATAAAATGACCAACTGGAGAGAGCAGTTGACTATTTTGTTAACTGAAATAGTACATCAAAATATCAGAATTTGAAACTGAATTAATTTTTCTCCCATCATGGACATTTTCAGTGGTAGCTTTAGTGATACTTGGTTGAACAGTTAGTCTCAGAATAAAATACACAGTTAAATATTAAAACAAAAGTAGGTGACATGAATAGTCTGAAATTGGGTTTTGTGTTTTGTCTTTTTGAAAATTCTAAACTAATACTCTGCATATTTAAAAAGTCATTTCCTGACATCACCAAATATTTTTCTGAAAACTCAAGATCCCTTACAGAGACCATAGCATCTATAGCATACAAAGATAAATCTGACCAAAGTGATAAAAATGTAGCAACTCAGTTTGGAAAATATGAATACAAGACAAATGCAACAACTCATTTGTTGAAATTATTTGAGGCTGGTAAGAAAGCAATCACATGTAAGACAAACTTAACTGTTTTATAACTGTGATCAGCTCTTGACTGTTGTTTTAGAAACTTTGTTGATGGGGCACCTGGGTGGCTCAGGATCAAGCCCTGCATTGGGCTCCCTGCTCCGCAGGAAGCTTGCGTCTCCCTCTCCCACTCCCCCTGTTTGTGTTCCCTCTCTCGCTGTGTCTCTCTCTGTCAAATATATAAATAAAATCTTAAAAAAAATAAAAAAATAAAATATAAGTTGGCTGTAATATGAACAATGAGTATAGCTCAATATCTTGGGGACATGTCTATTAGCCAAAGGTAAATAGTGGTGTTAATGACATGAAGTGCCTAATGAAGACTAAAATTTGACAGGGATGCACACAGAAATTTTTTACTTCCTGTAGGATACTTATTTTATGGATATTTATTATATCCAAAAATTAAGTTTTCTGTTTTGAATTGAGGAAAATATCTGCATTCAATCATTGCATCAACACATGACAATAAGTGTATTACATTTTAAAAATATCTAAAGATAAAAAACTTTTAATCACGGAAACTTAAGTGATTTGTTCATATTTAGGAATGGGTCATATGGTAACACTGTATTTAGCTTATTTTTCAACTCTATGAGGGTTCTAGTTTCTCCACATCCTCAACAACACTTGTTGCCTTGCCCTTTTTTTTTTTATCTTCATGGGCGGTAAGTGGTATCTCATTGACATTTTGCTTTACATTTCCCTAGTGACTAATTACGTCAAGCATCCTTTCATGTTTGTATACATTTGTACCATAGATTTATTTTATTCCTTCAGAATGGTTAAATAAATGTCTATGCTTTTAAACTGAACAACCTTGAAAAAAATCTTTAATAAATTATAACTAATGCCAAAATTTGTAGCCTAATAAGAATTCATGTATGCATGCAATTCACTAATAAGCATAACTCACATTATATCAGACAAAGAGAAGGAAACAAAAAGAGATTCATAAAAGATGCTTGGGCTCTCAAGCTTGCATTACAACAACCCTGGGAGTGTGAAGACCTGAATAAGGCCTTTAATATGTCAAATAAAATACCATCTCAGAAAGATCAATATGAGCAAAACACTCATTAGCAGTAACAAAATCCTCATGTAAACAGCTTTAAATAAAACAGTAAAGGGCATTAGAAAACAGGGAAAGAGAAGTTCGATCATTGTCTTACATAGATCACTATGATTCAAATTTTCTCCTGCTCAAAATGAGGAAATTGGTGTTAACTTTATTTTTTCTACATTTTGAAAATTTTATTCACATAAGCAGTTAAAACTTGCTTCATTTTCCAAATTGACCTCACTGTCTAGCATCAGAAGTTCTTGGACGATAGCTTCTCTTTTTTCTAAGAGCTTTATTGTGATACAATTGCATATTATAAAATTTGTCTTTGTAAAGTGTACAATTTAGTGGTTTTGAGTATATTCACTATCTAAAATCAGAACACCTCATCCCTCCACAAAGAAACCTTGTACCTAAGAGTAGCCTGTCCCCATTACCCCCTCTCCTAGCTCCTCGTAACTATTATTTTCTGGTCTATGGGTTTCTTATACTAGATATATCCTGTAAATGTAATTGCACAATATTTGATTTTTCATGACTGGTTCCTTTAACTTAGCACAGTATTTTCAAGGTTCGTTCTTGTTGTAGAATATGTCCATCCTTAATTCCTTTTTATTGTCAAAGAATATGCTTTCATAGGGCTATACTAATTATTTAATTTATTCATCAGTTGTGAATATTTTGATTCTATTTTTAGGTTATTAAAATAATGCTGATTTGAATTTTGTGTACAAATTTTTGCCTAAGTACATAATTTCAAGTCTCTTGGTTATATATTTAGGAATGGGTCATATGGTAACACTGTATTTAGCTTATTTTTCAACTCTATGAGGGTTCTAGTTTCTCCACATCCTCAACAACACTTGTTGCCTTGCCCTTTTTTTTTTATCTTCATGGGCAGTAAGTGGTATCTCATTGACATTTTGCTTTACATTTCCCTAGTGACTAATTACGTCAAGCATCCTTTCATGTTTGTATGAGTTATTTGTCTGTCTTCTTTGAAGAAGTGTCCATTTAAAGCTTTGCCTATGTTTGACTTAGCTTTTTATTATTGAGTTTTAAGTGTTCATTACATATTTTAGACAGTGGCGCCTTCTCAGAGATATGATTTGTGAGTACTTTCTCTCATTTAATTTGCTTTATTTTCACTTCCATTTGTCCTGTGAAGTATAAAAGTTTTAATTTTGAAGGAGTTGAATTGACCTATTTATTTGTTGCTTGCACTTTGGTGTCATATCTAAGATACTATTATGCAATCTGAGGTCATGATGACTTATTTCTGTTTTCTTCTAAGAGTTGGTAGTTTAGCTTCTACAATTAGGTACATTATGTATTTTGAGTTAATTTTTACATTTGGCCATAAATGTGGGTGTGGGTCTGGCTTTTTTTGTGGGGGGGGGCATGTGTGTTGATATGCAGTTGTCCAATACCATTCATTGAACAGACTATTTTTCCACACTGAAATTGCCCTGATACCGGATACCCTGATAGTCAAAAATCAACTGACAATAATTTTAAGCATTTCCCTCTTGGCTCTCAGTACTGTTCCATTGATCTATATTTCTACTCCTTTTTATCCCCTTCAACGTTTAAAGAATCTAATTTATTTATTTATATTTTAAAGCCATAATCCGTATTTTATTTTATAAATATATATGCACATACAGTATTATATTGGTTTCAGGTGTACGATATAGTGATTCAACAATTCTGCACATTACACAGTGCTTATTAATTCCCATCACCCATTTCACCCATCCTCCTACCTGCTTCCCCTCTAGTAACCATCAGTTTGTTCTCTATAGTTAAGAGTCTGTTTTTTGGTTTGTCTCTTTTTTTCTCTGTTCCTTTGTTTTGTTTCCTATATTTCTGATAATTTCTGTTCTTAATCCAGAACCACTCTGTCTTTATTACCATAGCTTTATAGTAAATTTTGATATAAAGAACTATGGGTCCACTTATTTTGTTCTTTAAAAGATTGTTTGGGTGGTTCACTTGGTTAAGTGTCTGACTCTTGATTTTGGCTCAGGTCATGATCTCAAGGTCATGAGATGGAGCCCGGCATTAGATTCTGCTTGTCCTTCTCCCTCTGCTCCTCCTTCCACTCGTTTTCTTATTATCTTGCTTGTCCCTCTTTAAATATTTGGTAGAAATCACCAGTGAAGCCATCTGGGCCTGGATTTTATTTGTGAGAAGTTTTTTTTTTATTATTAATTCTATCTCAGATTTTTTAACATCTTCTTGAGTCAGATTTCATAGTCTAGGAATTTGTCCATTTCATGTAGATTGTTTAGTATGCTAACATACAATTAATTGTTCATAGCCTTCTCTTATAATCCTTTTTATTTCACTAAACTCAATAGTAATGCCCTCTCTCTCATCCTTGGCTTTTGTAATTTGAGTCTTCTCTGTTTTCTTCTCAGTGAGTCCAGTTAAAACTTTGTCAATTTTTTTTCTTTTCAAAGAACAGTCTTTAGTTTTGTTGATCATTTTTTTGTTTTTGTTTTTCTCTTCTAGTTTTCTTTTATTTCCACTATAATATTTATTATCCCCTTCCTTCCCTTGCTTTAATTTGCTTCTCTTTTTCTAGTTCCTTAAGGTGGAATCTTAGATTATTGATTTTAGATCTTTCTATCTTTTTTTTAATATAGGTGCTTACAGCTACAAATCTCCCTCTAACCCTGCTTTAGTTACATCCTATATTTTGCTATGTCATGTTGTCCTTTACATTAATATGAAAATATTTTCTAATTTCTTTTGTGATTTCTTTTTGACCCATTGATTAACTAGGACCATGCATTTTGAACCTCCAAAATTTTTTTATGTTTTTGTTTCTAATTTAATTCTATTCTTGTCAGAAAACATACTTTTTATGATTTACATAATTTCAATTTCATGTGATCTTTTAAAGGCTTAAAAATCTAGCCTATTTTTGAGAATATTACATGTGCACTTGGGAAGAATTTGTTTTCTGCTGTTTCTAAGTTGAATGTTCTATATATTTAAGTCTAGCTTAAAGTGCTACTCAAGTCTTCTTTTTCTTTGATGATTTTCTGTCTAATTTGCATAGCTATTATTGAAAGTGGGGTATTTAATTATCTAATTATTATTATTAAATTGTATAGTTCCCCTTTCAAAATGTCAAAGCTAAAATAAGTTAATACTTTATAATGGATCAGAAGAATAAGCAATCATTGGCACCAGGGTATTGCTGTATTTCTTTGAAGGATCAGGTAATGCTTTTTGTTTGTTTATTCATTTGTTTGTTTTATTCAAATATAATTAATATACAACACTATATTAGTATTGGGTTTACAATGTAATGATTCAACAATTCTGTACATTACTCAGTGCTCCTCATGATAAATATACTTTTAATTCCCTATACCTGTTTTACCCATCCTCCCACCCACCTCCCCTCTGGTAACCACCAGTTTGTTCTCTGTATTTAAGAATCTGTTTTTTTGTTTGTCTCTTTTTTCTTTATTCATTTGTTTACCAAATTCCACATATAAGTGAAATCATATGGTATTTGTCTTTCTCTAGCTTATTTCACTTAACATTATACCCTCTAGATCTATCCAAGTCATTGCAAATGACAAGATTCCGTTCTTTTTTATGGCTGACTAATATTCCATTATATATACACCACTTCTTTTTTATCCATTCATCTATGGATGGACACTTGGTCTGCTTCCATAATTTGGATATTGTAAATAATGCTACAATAAACACAGGGATGCATATATCCCTTTGAATTAGTGTGTGTGTGTGTGCGTGTGTTTAATTCTTTGGGTAAATACCCAGTAATGCAATTACCAGATTATAGGGTAGTTCTATTTTTCACTTTTGAGGAAGCTCCATACTATTTTCGACAGTGGCTGCACCAGTTTGCATTCTCACCAACAAAGTATAAGGGTTCCTTTTTCTTCACATTCTCACCAATACCTGTTGTTTCTTGTGCTTTTTATTTTAGCCATTCTAACAGGTATGAGGTGATATCTCACTGTTATTTTGATATGCATTTCCCTGATGATGAGTGATGTTGAGCATCTTTTCATGTGTCTGTTGGCCATCTGTATATCTTTTCAGAAAAAATATCTATTCATGTTCTCTGCTCTGTTTTAATTGGCTTATTTGCTATTTTGGTCTTGAGTTGTATAAGTTTTTATATATTTTGGATATTAGCCCTTTATCTGATACCTTCTCTCATTCAGTAGATTGTCCTTTTGTTTTACTGAATTTTTCTTATGCTGTGCAAAAGCTTTTTATTTTGATGTAGTCCCAATAGTTTATTTTGCTTTTGTTTCCCTTGCCAAAGGAGACATATTTAGAAATATGTTTCTATGGCTGGTGTCAAAGAGATCACTGCCTGTGTTTTTTTCTAGGAATTTTATGGTTTTAGGTCTCACATTAGGTCTTTCATCCATTTTGAGTTTATTTTTGTGTATGGTGTAAAAAAGTGGTCCACTTTCATCCTTTTGCATGTAGCTGTCCAGTGTTCCCAGCATTTGTTGAAGAGACTATATTTTTCCCTTTGTATATTCTTGACTCTTTTGTTGTAGATTAATTGACCATAAAAGCATGGAACTATTTCTGGACTCTCTATTCTGTTCCATTGTCTATGTGTATTTTTTGTGTCAGTACCATACTGTTTTCATCAGGTAATGCTTTCTAAAAGACCTTTTTACATTCATCTTAAAAAAGTAATTCTAGACTTAATGTGGTGATTATTTCACAATATATACATATATCTATCCTCTACATTGTACACCTGAAACTAATACAATGTTATATGTCAATTATATGTCAATTTTTTAAAATAAATGAATAAACAGGGAGTGAAAAAATGTAAAAAAAATAATCTTTTAAACAGCATCTGTCTGTTTTTAAATTATATGTTCACCTATTTGTCTAAACATCTAAATCTTTAGCTATTGTGACATAAACCTTAAGTTATATAAAACACATATCTATTTTTCTCAATTGGACTATTGTAAAAGCAAACAAACTACCTAACAAATGCTTTTAATTATGTTATTACCCAATTAAAATACCTATTCCTAACATTTTCTAGACCTTATTCATTACTCAACAGTCCTTTTACTTTTTCAATGAAGTAGTGTTCTTGATTTCTACAGAAGTAATTCTAAACTTTTTACTCTATTTTGAAACCCTTATTATTTACCTCAATACCAATTCTCCTCATGTATTTTTAAAGAATTGATATTTTTTCCTCTCATAATTTTTTTTTACTTTTTGTCTAAAAAATAATGAGCACAGATTTAGTCATAGATATCACTTGCACCTTCTTTTTAAGGATAGTGTGATGTAATTTTGTGAAACTAGACTTGAACTAATTTAGAAGAATTGGTTTTCTCTTAAAACCTCTTTACAACTGTAGACTTTAATTCCTACTAATATGTATTAATTCTGCACCTCAGAGTTTTCGTGTCATTCTTTTTGACTGAGAATATAGCTTTCTGATTGGAATTGAGGAGAAGTACTAGATTAGATGAATAGTGAGAAAATTAAAAATCTCTCTTTCCTTACACTTTTCCTCCTTGTCAACTTGGTGAAAATATTTTCAATGAGAAAGATGAATAGATGAAAAATGAATAGCTTCACTCTTCTACTAAGAGTCAAGCTCATAAAAAATAACTTGCAAAACTTTCAGGTCATCACATTTTTAGCATGTTCTAGTCTTAATAAGGCATAAGCATGGAAGAATAACACTTAGATTTAAAATAACCAAAATCATTCATTGTCATATTTTTTTTTTCTTGGTAAGCAGAAAATGCATGTTGCACAGTTAAAACAGCAAACCTGTTTTAGGAGTTCTGATGCATCTCTAAATATAGCCACATCACTGTTTGGCTGATGATATTGAAATACCAATTTTTATATCTAGAAATTGGAATCATTATCATTCTTAAGAAACTTTTCCCGAAAATATTTAGCACACTTTTTCAAATAGAAATAGCACTGCTTTTAAAAGAATTATAGTAGCTCTTTAATTTTTCTCAATATGGCACACTTGATATACAAAAAACCTTCTTTTATAGACTACTACCTTTTAAAATTTGGATGAAATTACATTCATGTAACTTTCAACTTAGGTCACTTCTAGCAATATATGTTAAAGGTGCACTTCTTTATTTTTTTTAAGACTTTATTTATTTGAGAGAGAGAGAGCACAGGCCAGGGGGAGGAGCAGAGGGAGAGGGACAAGCAGGTTCTGTGCTGATTGCAGAGCCCAACTCAGGGCTCAATCCCATGACCCTGAGATCATGACTTGAGCCCAAATCAAGAGTGGGACACTTAACTGACTGAGCCACCTAGGCACCCCCTAAAGAGGCACTTCTATGATTACAAAAAATTCAGATGCAGAGTTATTCTTTGCATTGTTTGGAATCACAAAATATTGGAAACAATATAACTGCTGTTTAAAGGAAAAATGGTTGAGTTACCTATGCTACATTCATACAATGGAATACTATGCATCTATGAAAAAGAATGGGGACAATTTCTGTGAACTAATATCAAGTAATTTCCAGGCTATGCTGCTAAGTAAAAAATCAAGCCACAAATGAGTATTTATAATGTGTTATTCTCTCTGTAACAAAACTTAAATTGGATGTAAAAAATACATGTGACTCCTTCTTTGTGATAAATGAAAAAAAAAATAAAATGTGATAAATATAAACCAGAGACTAAAGAGAATTTTTACTTACATGGGGGTTGGTGGGAAAAGGATGGAAAGAAGGTAGAATGGGAACATTACAGCAAGGATGAGAAGGAAGTGACACTTTTCTGAATATCCTTTTTGTTTAATTCTGTCTCTTAGAACCATAGGAATATTTTATATGCATTTCACATACTCTAAAAATTAAATAATTCAAAATAAATGGGATGTGAAGGAAATTCAAAATGGAATATAATCCCAAAGAAATGGAGGTAACTTTATAATAAGCAAGTAAAATATCCATATTGAAGGAGTTGGGAAAAGAAAGAACTAACCTAAGCAACTTTGGAAAACAATATCTTGTATGGATGTTGTAGGACTAAGACAAAAATAATCATAAACACTGCAGTCTCATCAGTAAATATATTTCTCACAATTTGGAAACAATTATATGTGTACACTAGAATTGAAGTAATAAGTAAATACATTGTAGATACTAAGAATTGGGCTTGACAATATTGGGAAAGTTAAAAATAAGGAAAATGGGAAGGGCCCATATTAATCCTGTGTATTGGATTAGTATAAATACTAATACTGGTCTCAGTATAAATATATGTTTTTAGATAGATGATGGACAGATTATAGATAGATAAGTAGATAGATATGGATATGGACATAATAGATGTAGGTGTGGATATAAATATGAGTATATGGAATAGATACACAAGGACAGAAATACAGGAGTGTGTATATTGTGCCTTTGTGTGTATGTGTGTGTGTGTGTTTGTGTGTGTGTTTCCTAGCTTGAACACTGAGATGGCCCGGAAGTAATGACTTCTCATAGTAAAATTCTTGTTTAAGGCCCTTGCTTGATTTCTAAATACTATCATTAAAAAAAGAAAGAAACCTGGACATCTTGCAGAAGTGTTTGATTACAAGACTGGAATGGAAAAAAAAATACAAGAAGAAATAGAAGATGAACATAGAACATCTTGTGGGATCACTGTGAAATGAAGTATTAGGAAGGAAGGAAGCAAGGAAGGAAGGAAGGAAAGGAAGGAAGGAAGGAAGGAAGGAAGGAAGGAAGGAAGGAAGGAAGAAAGAAAGAAAGAGAAAGAAAGAAAGAAAGAAAGAAAGAAAGAAAGAAAGAAAGAAAGAAAGAGAAAGAAAGAAAGAAAGAAAGAAAGAAAGAAAGAAAGAAAGAAAGAAAGAAAGAAAGAAAGAAAGAAAGAAAAAGAAAGAAGGAAGGAATGGAGGGAAAGGGGGAAGGGGGAAGGAAATAGAAGAAGAGGGAAGGAGGGAATAAGGGAAAAATGGAAAAGAGAGGGAACTTGGTAAAAGAACACAGGATAACACTTAGTTATCAAAAATAACTAAGTAAATGTTGATGTCTTTAAATTATAACCCATAGAGTCAAGTAAAAGTTTATCAACCCATACTGATATAAATGAATAATCAATTAAATAAATACATGGAAAGAAAGACAGCTCTCACTTATAGAATTCTAGTTAACAAATGTAAAAGAAAAGATAAATAAAAAAAACACCATTAGGCAAAAACCTTAGCAATCATACGCACACAAGATCCAGTTATGAATACTAATATTAGACAGCATAAATTTGAAGAAAAACAACAAGCAAAGAATCTCCCTCAAAATATATGTTAAATAAGCAGGGAAAGCTAGTAACTTTAGAATACAGAACTATATCAAAAACCACCTTAACAGAGTGATGAAGGTTAACATCATCATCAATAAGATATATGACATCCTATATCTCAAAATTTGATGCAGAGCAAAGGTACAACCTCCTTTTGTGTTATTCTTTTAAAAAATGTGTAAACTTCATCTAATCATAAAAAAATTAGACAAACACAGATCAAAGGCCATTCATTAAAATAAGTGAACAGGGGAGCCTCAGTGGCTCAGTTGGTTGAGTAGCTAACTCTTGGTTTTGGCTCAGGTCATGATCTCATGGGTCCTAGGATCAAACCCTGCTTGGCCATGCTCAGCAGGGAGTCTGCTTGAAGATTCTCTCCCTCTGTCCCTCCCCCCACTAATGCTCTCTCTCTCTGTGTGTCTCTCTCTCACAAATAAATAAGTAAATCTTTAAAAAAAATGACTGAAGATAGTCTTCAAAACTGTGAAAATGTGGGGCACCTGGGTGGCTCAGGTTAAATGGCCAATTCTTGATTTGGGCTCTGATCATGATCTCAGAGTGATGAAATAGAGCCCTGCATGGACCTCTGTACTCACTGGGGAGTCTGCCTGAGAATCTCTCCCTCTCCCTCTGCCCTTCCCCCTGCTTGTGTGTGCTCTCTCTAAAATAAATAAATAAATCTTTAAAAAACATGTGAAAACGTGAAAAACAAGGAAGGACAGAGGAAAAGTTATAAACAGAAAGAAAGGAACATGATATCCTGCTAGGATCCTAGAACTTAAAAAGGATATTAGTGGAAAAACTGTTGAAGCCAAATGATATTTTGAGGTTAAATAGTAGCATTATATTAATGTAAATTTCCTGTTTTGGATAATTATACTTACAGTTATCTAAGATGTTAAATAACTAGAGGAGGCTTGGTGAAGAATTTATGAAAACTGTACTATTTTTGCTGCTCTTCTGTAAGTCTAAAGTTAATCCAAAATATAAACTTAAAAAATAATATCAAAAAGAGGAGAAAAAGAAGAGGTGTAAATCTAGGCAAAAACCAGACATTTATTTGGTCTTATTTGCTTTCTCTAAGGGGCTGAGAGCCATGTGTTTATTGAGTTTTTACTTAAGAGAAAAAAGATATCCTGGATAAACACCCAAAGCAGGGAAAGAATCAGACATTATACAGGCATACCTCATTTTATTGTGCTTCATTTTATTATGCTTCGCTTTACAGATTCTGTGCTTTTTACAATGAAAATTTGTGGCAACCCTGTGTAGAGCAAGTCTACTAGCAGCACCGTTTTTACAACAGTATTTGCTCATTTCATGTCTGTGTCACATTTGGTAATTCTCACAATATTTCAAACATTTCATTATTCCATTTGTTATGGTGATCTGTGAAGAGTGATCCTTGATGTTCCTGGTACTGTGCCCTACAAGAAGGCAAATTTAATGGATCAATGTGTGTGTTCTGACTGCTCCACCAATTGGCTATTCTCCCTCTCTCCTTCTCCTGGGGCCACCCTATTCCCAGAGATAAAACAATATTGAGGGCGCCTAGGTGGTTCAGTTGGTTAAGCGACTGCCTTTGGCTCAGGTCATGATCCTGGAGTCCCAGGACCAAGTCCCGCATCGGGCTCCCTGCTCGGCAGGGAGTCTGCTTCTTCCTCTGACCCTCCCCCCTCTCATGCTCTCTCTATCTCATTCTCTCTCAAATGAATAAATAAAATCTTTAAAAAAAACACAATATTGAAATTAGGGCAGTTAATGCCTCTATAATGACCTCTAAGTATTCAGAGTCACACATCTCTTACTTTAAATCAAAAGCTAGACACAATTAAGCTTAGTGAGGAAGGAATGTCAAAAGCAAAGATGAGCTGAAAGCTAGGCATGTTGCACCAAGTCTCTTGCACTTCTTGTGCCAGTTAGTCAAGTTGTGAATTCAAAGGAAAAGTTCTTTTTTTTTTTTTTAAGATTTTATTTATTTATTTGACAGAGAGAGACAGTGAGAGAGGGAACACCAGTAGGGGGAGTGGGAGAGAGAGAAGCAGACTTCCCGCTGAGCAGGGAGCCCAACACCGGGCTTGATTCCTGAGCCGAAGGCAGACGCTTAACGACTGAGCCACCCAGGCACCCCCAAAGGAAAAGTTCTTAAAGAAAATTAAAAGTGCTACTTTAGTAAACTTATGGATGATAAAAATCAAAACAGCCATATTGCTGATATGGAGAAAGTTCTGAGTGGTCTGGATAGAAGATCAAATCATCCATAGCATTCCCTTTAGTCAAAGCCTCATCCAGAGCAAGGCCCTAACTTTCTTCAATTATATGAAGGCTGAGAGAGGTGAGGAAGCTGCTGAAGAAAAAAACTGAAGCTAGCGAAGTTGGTTCAGAAGATTTAAGGAGAGAAGTCATCTCCATAACAGAAAGGTGCAAGGTGAAGCAGCAAGTGCTGCTGTGGAAGCCATAGCAAGTTATTCATAAGATCTAGCTCAGAGAATTGATGAAAGTGGATACACTGAACAACAGATTTTCAAGGTACATAGAACAGTCTTATATTGGAAGAAGATGAAATTTAGGACTTCATAGCTAGAGAGAAGTCACTTCCTGGCTTCAAAGCTTCAAACGACTGGCTGATTCTCTTGTTAGGGACTAAGGCAGCTGGTTACTTTAAAGATTTTATTATTTATTTATTTATTTATTTATTTATTTATTTATTTATTTATTTATTTA
>NW_023270454.1:24416354-24471047 GCF_011800145.1 Mirounga leonina
TTATTTATTTATTTATTTATTTATTTATTTATTTATTTATTTATTTAATGTATTTGAGAGACAGAGAAAGAGTGCATGTGGGAAAGGGACAGAGGGAGAGGGACAAGGAGACTCTGTGCCGTGCCTGGAGCCCCATGTGGGACTCAACCCAGGGCTCCATGTGGGGCTTGATTTCAAGACCCATAAGATCATGACCTGAGCTGAAATCAAGATGTTCAACCAGCTGAGCCACCCAGGCACCCAGCAGCTGGTTACTTTAAGTTGGAGCCAGCTCATCTAATATTATGAAAATCCTAGGATCTTCAGACATGCTAAATTTACTCTGCCTGTGCTCTGTCAGTGGAACTACAAGGCCTGGGTGACAGCACATCTGTTTACAACATGATTTACTGAATAGTTTAATCCCACTGTTGAGACCTACTGCTCAGAAAAAAGATTCCTTTCAAAATATGACTGCTTATTGACAATGCACCTCGTCACCCAAGAGCTCTGATGTAGATGGACAATGAGATTAATGTTGTTTTCATGCCTGCTACCATGACATGCATTGTGTAGCCTATAGATTTAGGAGTAATTTTGACTTTTAAATCTTATTATTTAAGACCTACATTTCATAAGACTATAGCTGCCATAGATAGTGATTCCTCTGGGCAAAGTAGATTGAAAACATTCTGGAAGGGATTCACCATTCTAGATGCCATTAAGAACATTTGTGATCCATAGGAAGATGTCAAAATATCAATTTAAGATGAGTTTTGAAGAAGTTGAATTTAACCCCCACAGATGACTTTGAGGGGTTCAAGACTTCAGTGGAGGAAGTAACTGCAGATGTGGTGGGAATGGCAAGAGAACTAGAATTAGGTGTGTAGACGGAACATGTGACTGAATTATTGCGATCTCATGATCAAACTTGGACAGATGAGATGTTGTTTCTTACGGCTGAGCAAAGAAAGTGGTTTTTGCTTTGTTTTGTTTTTGTTTGTTTGTTTGTTTGTTTGTTTTTGAGATGGAATCTACCCCTGGTGAAGGTCTTGTGAGGACTGTTGAAATGACAACAAAGAATTTAGAATAATGCACCAACTTAGTTGATAAAACAGCAGTAGGGTTTGAGAGGATTGACTCTAATTTTGAAAGAAGTTCTACTGTGGGTAAAGTGCTATCAAACACCATTGCACACTACAGAGAAATTGTGTATGAAAGAAAGAGTCAACCGACGTGGCAAACTTCATTATTGTCATATTTTAAGAAATTGCCACAGCTATCCTGACTTTCTAGCAACCCCCACCTTGATTAGTCAGCAGTCAGTAGCCATCTGCTTTGAGGCAAGATCCTCCACCAGCAAAAAGGTTATGATTCACTGAAAGCTCAGATGATAGTTAGCATTTTTAAACAATAAAATATCTTTTAAGGTATGTACATTGGCACGTTTTTAAGATACAGTGCTACTACATACTCAGTAGACTCTTATCTAGTGTAAACATAAATTTTATATGCACTGGGAAACCAAAAAATTAATTTGACTCACTATGTTGCAATATTTGGTGTATTGTGGTAGTCTGAAACCCTCAATATCTCTGAGATACGCCTGTATCATAAAGGTTTATAACTTAAATGGCGGTACTAGATAACTTTGCACAGTGCATAAGGAGAGAGTGGTGATATTTTCCTGCTTCTGCTTTGTTTGTGAGTGGGTGGAAAACAAAAGCAAATAGACAGAATGAAGACTCAAACACAAAAAAAGTGATAAAAAAAGCATCTTACCTCATGGCAGTCCTCACACTGAGAAATATCAAAGAAGAAGAAATTTAAAGTGGCCTCAAGTATCCAAAGCTCATGACACAACCAGACACTTTTAAAATATAGGCCTGAAAGAATTGGCAGAGATAGATATACAAAGACAACACCAAAAAAAAAAAAAAAAAAAAAGTAAAACAATACAAAAGTTGCGAATAACCTTAGAAACAAAGCACTTGGAATGAGAACCAGCAGATACATAAGGTATATTTTAAATACAAAATATATTTTATAAATATATAAAATATATAAAAATATAAATTATAAAACACACACACACACTTGATATATCCAGACGATGGAATATTATCCATGCAAAAAGGAAATGAGCTATCAAAAGACACAGAGAAACTTTAAATGCATATTACTAAGTGAAGGAAGCCAATTTGAAAAGGCTACATACTTTATGATTCCAGCTATATGAGATTTTTGAAAAGTTAAACTGTGGAGACAGTTAAAAGATCAATGGTTGCCAGGGATTTGGGGTGAGGGATGAATAGATAGAGCACAGAGCATTCTTAGGGCAATGAAACTACTCTCTATGATAATACAAAGGTGGAGATATGTCATTGTAAATCTGTTCATACCTATAGAATATACAACACTCATGTAATGTAAACCATAGACTCCTGGTGCTAATGATATGTCATTTTAGGGTCGCCATTTGTTACAAATTGCCATGCTAGCTGGGGATTTTGATATTGGGAGAGGCTATGGAAATGTAGGGGCAAAGGGCATATAGGAAATCTCTTTAATTTCCTTTCAATTTTGCTATGAACCTAAAATTACTTTATAAAAATAAAGTCTCTCTTAAAAATATTTGATGTGTTCAGAGACCTGATAGTCTTGAAAGTACATGAAAGAAGAAATAGGTATCAAAAGGATGACAATTTTGAAAGATAACCAAATAGAACTCTAATAAACTCTAATAGATCTGAAAATAAATTCTTGAAATGAGTAACCCAGTAGGTTTGACAAAGAGAACTGTGAAGTAAAAGAGCCTAAGAAACTACACAGGAAGAATGGTGATACAGTTTATGGACATCAGAAAAATAAAGATTACAGGCAAAGCCACCCCAAATTTTACATGATATCTGGAAAATTACATTTAAGAAATTCTAGTGTAGCTATGGTGTGCGGTTCAGTTGGAGAACAATACTCAAGGGAGTCCTCTTTCTATGGTCCACTATAATGATGCCAGTGTGAGCTAATGAAGGGAATATGTCAGTGTCGTAACAGTGGAAATGCTATGGATGGAAGAATGTGGAAGTCATTTTGAAAAATACATTAATATTTGAGTTTATTAATAGGGTTTTGCAGCACTTTCTTTTGATTATTAGTCTGTATGAATGAAACCAGAAAAACTAAAAAAAACCCCACAAAACTATACTAAAGCATATTAGAGGATGTTTAACTGCCATTTAGGGATGTGGCTGGCCTAATTTTAATGATTTTAATGATTATGTTGTTAAAATGCAGATACAATGCCATTTAACTCAGTCTCTGCAGCGTTTCCAGGATGCATATGTAATTCACAAGAAATAGGAAAATCACTCATTCCAACAAAGGAAGTATAAGCAATTCCACCTTTAAAATACATATATACCAATGAATGGCACTAACAAACTTAACTGCCCAAAGTTCTCTGGTTAGCATTGTTTGGAATATGGCTTGAAAATAAATTTCCAGGGCGCCTGGGTGGCTCAGTTGGTTAAGCGACTGCCTTCGGCTCAGGTCATGATCCTGGAGTCCCTGGATCGAGTCCCGCATCAGGCTCCCTGCTCGGCAGGGAGTCTGCTTCTCCCTTTGCCCCTCCCCCCTCTCATGTGTTCTTTCTCTCATTCTCTCTCTCAAATAAATAAATAAAATCTTTTTTTTTTTTTAAAAAGAAAGAAAATAAATTTCCATTCTTCATCTGTGAGATGAACAAAGTCCTATTTATAAATCAAGGATAAAATAAAGATCAGTTTTCCTAAATCTATCAAGTATTTATTTAGTAAATGTTGTATATCACTTGCCAGCATGGAATGTAATGCCATCAACAAAAAATACCATCAACAAAATCTGGTTTACAGAACTTACATAACTATCCTAGGACAATACACATAGAAAGTGTCAAACCTAGAATTAAAAAAAAATAAAATCTTCAACTAGCAAAAAACTATATTCCTTTCACTACATGATGTTGCCCCTCCAGCTGTTCTACCAATTCACATATCAAGTTACTATACATTTATACATTACTTGGAAAACAAGTCTATATTTCATGCTTGTTCCCATTGTATTCTGATGGAATTGAAACATCAAGCATAATTTAACTTCCCTTTAATTTAATTTCAAATTTAAGATGGAAAAATAGAGAAAATCTTATTGTTTTCTGAATAACATATTTTAGAATACTCCCTTATTAAAAAAAAAATCCAAATGGTCGCTCTTTGTTAGTGAAGTAATATATAGCACCTTCACTGTTACCACTCATAATCAGTTCCCAAACTAACTTTTGTCTTGTCCAGGGCCTGTCACACTCACACATTCCACAGTGAATTCATATGCAATCCATGAACTTATTATTCTTTCTAAGGTTGGATGGACTTTACCCAATACATTCCTTTTTAGCTTTCTTTCTTTCTTTCTTTTTTTTTTTTTGCGAGAGAGAGAGGAGGGTCAGAGGGAGAAGCAGACTCCCCGCCGAGCAGGGAGCCCAATGTGGGACTCGATCCCGGGACTCCAGGATCATGACCTGAGCCGAAGGCAGTCACTTAACCAACTGAGCCACCCAGGCACCCATCCTTTTTAGCTTTCAATTACGGGTTCTTTATCTGCTAAGTCAACCAGTTCAGATTCATCCTTTTCCCATATTTTAAAAACTTAAGTCACTACCCAACATATTTTTTTTAAGATTTTATTTTTAAGTGATCGCTACACCCAAAATGGGGCTCGAACTACAAACCTTAGGTCAAGAGTCACATGCTCCACCAACTGAGCCAGCCAGGCACCCCATTACCCAACGTGTTTTGTATAGCTAGATAACTAGAGGTCAGGCATTGGCCACCTAGATACTAGGGATAAAATAAGAATGAAAAATTAAAAAAAATAGTAAAGTATTATTTATTTAGTTCATCTTAATTTAAAACATTAGAAACATTGAGAACTAAAGTATTATATTTATTTTTAAAAAACTTACTAAGGGTAGCATCAACCATCTTTGCCTTCTTTTCATTATATAACACATTATGAAGGAATTATCTTTCATATGCCTTTCTATATTTGGATCAGCTTCCAAACATTTTATCCTACATGCTTTCAAAGCCATGCAATACCTTCTAGAGTGTCTTTAATATGAAGTTTTGCCAGTGTCACTCCCTTTGGGATATCTTCATCCTTTTCAACACAATCATGTTCCTCATTTATGTCCTTATGTTCACTTGACTAAGTTTGTTTAGTCAATCTGGCAGCATTATCTGGAGTCTCCTGAAGAGTGCCATTGTCAACATTCCCACCCCCCTTCTTTCCTCTATAATTCCATTTGTGTTTGATGTGAATTTTATTTCTGGTCAATTTACCACTTTTCATTTTTTTGCTGCACTTTCGTATTTATGGGCCAGTTTCCCTTTTTATCATCCACAATGGGAAAAGTCACATGTGTTTGTCACTGGGAGGGAAGGAGACAACACAGCTTCATGCCCTGCTGACAGTGTGTGAACTGAATAACATGCACAGAGACCAGTTCCTTTTAGACTTCAAAAGAACAGTGACAGAAGTCATCGCAGATCATTTTGTGTACCTAGTATTTACTTACTAACTTGTGGACTAAAGAGGTGGCAGTGAATGTTGTACTTCACAGTTTCTCACATGTAATGGTCAATGGTAACTAAAAATTGGACCATGTTGTTAGAAGATTTGCATTATTTAACTACATCATAGTAACTAAAATTCATTCTTCTCAGAGTCACTTAAAGCCAATTGTTGGCTGTAATTTCTACAACAGAAAGGAATATGAGATACAGTAAAAATGTAACTTTTCATAAACAGTTTCCAATTGGGATTAATAAACAGGATATTTATAGAATCTTGATGAGATTACTATGTTATATGTGCTCTTGTGTACCTTTAGACAGCAGAACAGTGATTTCAAAAGTTAAATATAATTAGTATATGTTCTTTGATTACTTCACTTTTGATGTAATAAGATTACTTAGTATGAGTTAAATGTTACTAAAAATAGTATTATTCAGCTCATAAAAATTAAAACGATCTGTGTTTTTAAAAGAGTTAAGGTAGGGCGCCTGGGTGGCTCAGTTGGTTAAGCGACTGCCTTCGGCTCAGGTCATGATCGGGGAGTCCCTGGATCGAGTCCCGCATCGGGCTCCCTGCTCAGCAGGGAGTCTGCTTCGTCTTCTGACCCTATCCCCTCTCATGTGCTCTCTGTCTCTCTCATTCTCTCTGTCTCAAATAAATAAATAAAATCTTAAAAAAAAAAAAAGCCACAATTTAAAAAAAAAAATAAAAAAAATAAAAGAGTTAAGGCTAAGACTCTAACTGCCTATTATGGATTAATTAACTGGAAAATATTGATAACATTAATGGCAGTTTTCTTACAGTCTAGTTCCATAAGTGAGAGTGCATTGACACTAAAATCTTAATTGATCTTTCAATAGTGTATACAGTATTAAGTAAATCATATTGTTCATACTCAAAAAATTATTTAAGGCATTGGCCATATAGGTTTCTCTAAGTGTCTAACAGCTGGTATGTATTCCTAATTAAATTTTTTGTTTTCTCCTCTCAAAAATCTACTTAGTCATAAAAAGCATTCATGTAATTGATAACTCTTCGTAAAATAACACATCTCTAGTATTAAAAAGCCTTTTATGTGTGAGTTATAAAACAATATACAGAAACATTGTTTAGTAAAAACAGTTTGATTTTGAAATGTAGTGGGATCAGGCATGTGAAAGACATTTCATGCCTTTGGTTTAAATTCAGCATGATATATGACCACAGATAATATTTGCTGGAAAAATAAACAAGCTGAAGGTCAGAAAGAGAATGGGAAGCTCCTCCTTGCTTCTATCATCCCACAGAAGGGTGTGCCGCAGTTAGGAACTATAGTGGGATTTGCAGTTGCAAGGATTTAGCCATGTTGCCCTATCTTCTAGTTTTAGCCTTTTCAGCAATTTATGTGTGGACTACTACTGGGCCCAGGCAGTCAGGATTTAGCTGCTACCTCTTTGGATAGTTTTTCTTGAAAACTCAGATACCTGGCACTTAGGGGAAGTGACAGCCTCTGTAGCCTGTGAGCACAAACTATTTACTGTTCCTATGGGATGAGGTGGCTGAAGCTTACTCTGGCAGAAGATGGCTGAGACAGGGTGGTTCCAGCTGTTTTTATGTAAATGAAGGCACAAAGGAGATTAGGAGGCAGGAGAAATGCAGAAGCAACTTCCTTTCTTTTCATCTTTTTCTGTTCTTGTCTGTATCACTCCAGAGCCACCAGCTCACCCCACCTTCTAGCTTCATTTGGCTGAGAACAAGGCTCCCATAACCTTTCAAAAGTGCCAACCTCAAGTAGTTGGTGCTCCTTTCTTAGCTGCCTGAACCCCAGATCTAAGGGGCTTCTTCTCTGAAATCTTGATGTACCTACAGTTATTTTAATCAGTGAAGTTTAAATTTGATCTAATAAATATTGTACTTAAAATACATTAAGGAGTTGGAAATTGTGTGTGTGTGTGTGTGTGTAGAGTTCATTCAATAACAATTTAGAGATGTAGAAATTAGTTCCAAAGCATCAGATGAAAGAATAGAAATGAAATGCTTTTGGGAAATTACCAATGGAAGGGGAGCAGTGGACATATTTTTAACAAACCTTACTGAATTATTTAACACTTCAAAGTAAATACAGGTCATACCTAGACACTTTGATAAAAATAAAAACTAAAATAAGATATCAATTCAGGAAACCAATTGCACACAATGAAGTCTGATTACACTAAAGAACAGGAAATATATTAAATATAATAATCTGTAACACATTCCCATTGAATTCAAGAATAAGATACTGATAGCAGTTCTTACTAGTACTTTCAGTACTATTGAGGGGTAGATCTTAGCTAATACTGTAAGACAAAAAAATTTTCAGATTTGTACATTGTGAAAAAGTAGATAAAAATCAGGTTGTATACTACAATTTTATAATCACAGTCAAACCAAACAGCGGTCACAATACAATTGCGAATGCTTATGCATACAACATCTTGGCCAGAGCTGTTAACATTGTCTTCACTTCAATTGAGTTAGTCTATTTTGGGGGCTACCCATGTTAAATCTAGTCATCACATGATAGACCTTCGATAAATAGATAGACACACTCAGATTTGAAAAAAAATTAAAAAATACATTTCCCCACTAACTTTATAGGTCAAAAAGACATTATGTAGTTAATTTGTGTGTGTGTGTTTAAATTCATTTAAATTAAATTTACCTCCATACACAATTGAGATTCTTTATTTATGGACTTATTTCTTATCGGTCATAATAATGTGTAGTATTAACCTAGGTTTCTCTTTGCCATTTGTTAAAATAGTCTAGTGTGTGGAGTTTGGGCCCAAATCTCAGCTCCACACTATGTGAACTTGGGCAAATTAAACGTATTCTCTGACCTCAGCTTCCTCGTCTGTACAGAGGGATAGATCAGCACCCACAGGAAAAAAAAAAAAAACACAAAATAAATGTCAGTTATTTTTAAGGTTTAAATGCACACTCCTATTATTTCATTAAAATATTGCATTATTATTGTTCTTTTTTTATCTGACTGAAAGAAAATGTTATCTTCTTAGCTTAGCATAATGCTTAGAAAAGGGAATGCTTTTGTTCAATGTTTGTTTAATAAATGATTTATCAATTCTTCTGGGTGTATTTGTTCTCATCACACAGAAAATGTTAAGAGTTGGCTTCTGAATATTAGATATTAAAATGATCACACCAGCCCTCAGGAAAGTTTGAATTAATATAAAGGTAATGTTTGAATACAATATATGACCTTCCTACTCAGTACAACTCCAAAGCATCAACCTCATGGGTGTGATTCCACGCACACACAAATGCATATCTACACTGACACAATTGCTCTCTAAGTAAACATTAAGTCAAAATAGGAATATCCTAGCATCAGCAAAATGTAGACAAAAGTAATTTTTGTTCACAATTCAAAAGTTTAATCACCTTGATGGATAGATCACAAAGATTTGTAAACATTTCAATAAATCATCGAAGAGATCTCCAAAGTGAACAAATGTACATATAGTAGACATAGGAATGAATTGAAATATCATTTTTTTAACATTTCAGCAAAAAAGGCAAGGTGTAATAATGAATTCAATAATAGACTGGATATTCAGACAGCAAAAATTCCCTAATTGCCCTCAACTTGTATTAGCCCACTTAAAGGCCTTATTTTCTTTTCAGGTAATCAACACGTATCATAAAATCCTCAATATCCTGAACTATGATTCAGTAATCTATCTATCTATAGTAATCTATTATATATATGTATAATGGATACTGTTTAATGTTTAATTGAGAATGGAAGAAACGAAAAGTTAAATGTGACTTACTAAGTACTATAGTAAGTGAAATCAGTTCATGCTAATTTTGAATATAACGCCAACAATAGATTTTATGTTACTTCTATTCTTTTCAAAATGGAAGCTTTTGAGCTATTACTTGTTGTTGAATGGTTGCGAATCATATGCCAATTTAGGAAAACGTCATCACCAACAAAATATCCTTCATGAATACCTTTCTCTTTACCTACTAATAACAAAAATGTCTTATTATTATAATTGGAAATGTTTATATCAAAAGTAAAAATACTTTTTTCATAAAGTAGTAGTAATATTAAAGTAATCATATCTAATAAAGTAGCAAGACCCACCTGTGTCTGCGCAGATTATTGCCTATAGAATATTGGTTTTCTTTATTCCATTCTCTATATAAAGTACCACCACACTTACTTTCTGAACATGAAGTAGTGAAAACTGGTAACATTACTTTTATTTCTATATAAAGGATTTCTAGAAAATACTTTCCTAGAAAGTATAACTATACTTTAGAAAGTTACTAACATATAAAATATTATTTTACAGAATTCCAAGAGGGCCTTCTTGATGCCCTTTACTTGAGAAGGCCAGGTGAGGTGGTCCTGGCTAGCTGCCCAGTTTTCTTCACAATGTTGGATTGTTCTTATTAAATTCTAGGCTCTGTGGAGAAAGGAATCAAATACCAAAATTACTTATAAAGACATTTTTGCTGTTGAGCATCATGGTATATCCAGAGTGTCCTCAGATCTGTAATGAAGGCAGCAAAGACAGGCCACAGACCCAAAATTAGACTAAAGGCTTAAATAAAAGAGGAACAATCTGAATGAGACTTGGTTTCTACACACTGAACTTATCAGTAAGGACATCCTGCAACTGTTACTATAAATTCCTGTGAAATGCTTGATTGGGGTAGGGATGAGGATTTGGTCTGTTCAAGTAACCAGAATAAGACAACAAAGGCCAGAATATATAGCACATACTCGCTTACTAAGGAAGTTTGGCCATATTTGAAATTCCAAGCAAATCATTCCAGGTGACTTTTGATCTCCAAGTAGGTTTAATTACTTCTTATAGTTACTTCAACAATCAGATTTAAAATTTTCCCATATGTACTCATATGTGGAATTTAAGAAACAAGAAAAAAAAAAGAGAGAGAGGCAAGCCAAGAAACAGACTCCTTACTATAGAAAGCAAACTGATGGTTACCAGAGGGGAGGTTGGGGGGGGGGGCGGCGTTAAATAGGTGATGGAGATTAAGAAGTGTACTTGTGGGGCACCTGGGTGGCTCAGTTGGTTAAGCGACTGCCTTCGGCTCAGGTCATGATCCTGGAGTCCCGGGATCGAGTCCCGCATCGGGCTCCCTGCTCAGCAGGGGGTCTGCTTCTCCCTCTGCCCTCTTCCCTCTCGTGCTCTCTGTCTCTCATTCTCTCTCTCTCAAATAAATAAATAAAATCTTAAAAAAAAAAGAAAGAAAGAAATTAAAAAAAAAAAAAAGAAGTGTACTTGTGATGAGCACCAAATACTGTATGGAAGTGTTGAATCACTATTTGTACACCTGAAACTAATATTACACTGTATGTTCATTAAGTAGGATTTAAAAAAAGCTTTTTATAAAGTTATTAAAAAAGGAGCACCTGAGTAGCTCAGTCATTTGAGAGTCTGATTCTTGGTTTCAGCTCAGGTGATGATCTCAGGGTCCTGGGATGAAACCCTGAGTGGGAATATATACTCAGCAGGGAGTCTGCTTGAGGATTTCTCTCCCTTTCCCTTTGCGCCTCCCCCTGCTTGTGCTGTCTCTCTCTTAAATCAATCAATCAATCAATCAATCAATCAATCAATATTAAAAAAAACAGTTATTAAGATGCCAGATTTACCAGCAAAAAAATAAAATTTTCCCAAATGAAACTGTCCTTAGCTGTTTAGGCAAAAGGTAATGACCATACTTGGAAGGTATGGTAGGGGGCTAGTTTTCTTTTATATAGGATCTCTAAGTTACCTACTGAAGCTGAAATGTTCAAAGTATTAGGATAGGGCGCCTGGGTGGCTCAGTTGGTTGAGCGACTGCCTTCGGCTCAGGTCATGATCCTGGAGTCCCTGGATCGAGTCCCGCATCAGGCTCCCTGCTCGGCAGGGAGTCTGCTTCTCCCTCTGACCCTCCCCCCTCTCATGTGCTCTCTTTCTCTCTCATTCTGTCTCAAATAAATAAATAAAATCTTTAAAAAAAAGTATTAGGATAAAGTCTCAGAATTATATTTTGAGTGTGTTATTCTGTATATACTTACCATAATAATTATAAACTTTGATTCAGAAAATATAAACTTCAAGAATTCTTAGCTTAAAAATATGCAAGTGGAGAATTCTTGTAGAGAATTTCAACTAATACAATTAGTTGGTAATGGGTTTTTTATTGTACTATTTCCAGTTTTTGTGCTAAATTTGACTCTTACTTAATGAAGGAAATTTCAAGAATACAGTTTGACCCAAGGGATTTTGGATTTTTTTTTTTTTTTAAGTAGGCTTTGCACTTAGCATGGAGCCCACTGCAGGGCTTGAACTCATGACCCCAAGATCAAGACCTGAGCTGAGATCAAGAGTAGGAGGCTTAACTGACTGAGCCACCCAGGTTCCCCAAAAGATTTTGGATTTTTTTACAAGATTATAAGGAACTGATCAATATTTCAGGTGTCATTGATTTGGAACTTGTGATAGTGAAGAGAAGAATGGATTAAAGCTGCTTTGCAACTAGGAGAAGTTTCTCAACAAATAGCATTTAAAACCAACTATATAAGGTATTCAGATGGCTCAACTGTACACTGTTAAGAACATTCCAATATTTTTAAATATTAATCACAGAAACAGTAATATAAAAAAATGCTCTACATATACATTAGAGTAGATTTGACAAGGACTTATAAAAGATTATGCTTTTCTTTAGTGAAGCAAAACAGTTGTTTGAGTGGGTTCTAAAGGTTGGCACAGATTAAATAATACATAGAAAATATACCTTATTTCTAATTTGTTATGAGTATTTGAGGGAGAATGTCCATCATCAGATGAATAGTGATAAATCTTACTAAATTTAAACTATGATCATACAGTTTATTAACCATAAATATAAATGATAATTTAAATAATTAAATAAAAATAAGATACACAAAAATCTCTTTACTACAAAAATATAGAACTATATCACTGTGAATTAATGATCCACTAATATGTACATAGTGACATAAAAATCGAAAATAGAAAAATAAAACACTAGAAGTAATTTTTATTCTATTATATCAAAAGACTAAGGAAACAAGAAGAGATGAAAAAATGCCATTACTACTACCCAATTTTAATTTGATAAATTAAAATATAGGAAACAGACTCTTACTAATTTGATCTTTAACTGTAGAAAATGATGTCTGAATATAGACCAGATTCATAATTCACTGAAAGTATAATTCAAATTAGATCAAATTTATTTCATTGGAGACTATTTTCAATAAATCTACTTATGAAATAATGAATTGATTATAGGATTAATAGCAGATTATCCTTTTGACATATGTCAGAGATATTCCTGTATGCTAGCGTTTATTTTTAACTTCCTAATCAAGATATAATTTAACATGTCTATAACTGTTTGATGAAGGGGACATCAGGTACCATACCTAATTAAGAGATAAGTCTTTTAGAAACACAAATTCTAAATTCTTAAGGAAAACATGATGATATACCTTAATTTAAATGAAAATTTACATTTTTACTTTATTCATACAACACTGTCAAAAGTAGTATTGTGTGTGTGCATATTCCAATGTTATAACAACAAAAAAACCCCAATGAGTTAGAATGGGGTTATGTGTGCATGCATCCAAAAATTAGTGTTATTGATGCAATTTTGAATTTACTATAAAGGGTAAAATTAAATAATAAAAATGTCTACAGAAACTTATTCAACCTATTTTATTTTATTTTTTTTAAGATTTTTTTATTTATAAGAGAGATTGAGAGAGAGAGGGCGAGAGAGCACAGAGGAGAGGGAGAGGGAGACGGAGAGGGAGAAGCAGACTCCCTGCTGAGCAGAAAGCCCACAACCCGGACATCATGACCTGAGCCTAAGGCAGACGCTTAAGTGACTCAGCCACCCAGGCACCCCTCAACTTCTTTTAAACAACACACTAGTTAATTATCATTTAATAGTGTCAACAGGAGTAAAACTTCCTACATGGCACTGATTAACAGTATTCTGTATTGAGAATATTCTGTATTTTTTAATGACATTTACTGAATAAGATGGACAATAATATAGAGTGCCTGATGTGTTTCATGTATTTATATACTCTTTCATTTTATTCTCACGAAAACCTAGAGTTAACAATCCACAGTTCGCAGATGTGAAAACTGAGGGGAGTAGTAGAGATATAAAATAATTCAGCTAGCCTGAAAAGGATGTGGATATAGAAATGTTAAATAGAAAAATAGGTTGTGGGGAATGATGGGTGGTTTGTGGCAGTGGGTAGAGTGACCACACTTCTCCATCCAGCCAGGACAATCCTGGTTTCCACCTGTTGCCTGAGGGTGATTATTAATCATGCCTGTCTCACTCTCAAATGTCTTCCAGCTTGAATGACAAATTATATGGAGCAATGAGGAACTGTGACAGGCTTTTTAGTGTGATAATGACATGATGAGGGCTATGCTCCAGAAACATTAATCTGAAAGAAATGTATACGTGGGAATGAAGAGAAGAAAGACCTGAAGCAGAGAAACTGATTAGGTGTCTACTTCCATCATCTCAGGAAATGTACTGAAAATCTGAATTAGGACAGGGAAAATGGAAAGAAAATAATTGATATTACAAACTGAATGGAGCAATGTTGCAGATATAAAATAAATAGGAGACAGATGCTAAATGCTAATTATGAGGGAGAGTGAGGCATTAACAGTGATTACAAGGTTGGGATCCTGAGTCACTGGGAATATGATGCCACTAATATGTGGAAGGCATTGTGATTGCGTTCTTGGCCTAAGGGCAGTTTTATTTATCTTTTTTTTTTTTTTGTAAGAAGACTGCTTCAATTATTATGATTCTCTGATTTAATGTTTTCCTGTAAATTATTCCACTTCAGATACTAAGATGACAGTTTATATTTGCAGAATTTCTAGCTATATAGGTCACTTTTATGTGTACAGTTGATTTTAAAAACCATATTAACATAGAAACTCATATTCTCTAATATTTTCACAATTGATTTTTCTTCCCTTTGTCTGTATTATCTTGTATAGCAAGCCCTGCTCCCCTAGCACAAACAGTAATTTTTTATAAGTTGTGATGATGTCTCTCATATTTTTCCACACAATTTGCATTATATATAATGAAGTTAGAAGCCCTAGGTTACTATGATCAAGTACTTGATGTAAACAATGCTGATATACTTTATATTGCATTTAAAAAATGGGGAAATCATACTAACAGGTAAATATTAGTGATGTGCCAGGTTTATTAATAAAGTTTTAAAGTGGTTCTGAGAATAAAACTTTTTTTTATTTTCCTTATGTTCCTTTATGTTCCTTTAAATAGATAAATAGTTTATCTGGAAAGTTGATACCTGAAGAAAACCATGTCTCTTAGAGAGTACTGATGAAGTCAGTGAAAACCTAGAGGGGGTTATGAAGGGGATTGAGACTTTTTAATGGAATCAAGTGATTGACATTATTTATTTTTATTTTTTTGGAATTCTCAATATATGTGTTTCCTTTGGGTTTGTATAGACCTATCACTAGCCCTACTTACATTTATCAATTGCAATTAGGGCTTTTTTTTCATGTTTTAAATTTGCTCTTTTATTACTTTAAATGCAATGATTTTGCATTTTGTATTTTACAATTGTAAATCCAATATCTGCCCTCTTTGCAGATCTGATTCCGCAGTTTATTTTACCACTTTATTGAACATAAATTGGCATACCAAAAGCTTTACATATTAATGTATACAAGTCAATGAGCTTAGAGATAGTATACACCAGTGAAATGGCCACCACAATCTATGTCATAAACATATTCGTCACCTCCAAAAGTTTCCTCCTTCTCTATTTACTTATTGATAAAAAATGCTTAATAAAAATGCTTAATATAGGATCTTCTACCCTCTTAGCAAACTGAAAGTATACAATTCAGTATTATTAACTATAGGCTCTACACTGTACAGTAAATCTCTAGGACTTATTTATCTTGAATAAATGAAACTTTGTACTCTAAGGCTTTGAATTTTAACTTATAAATGGGATAAAAAGTGACAGAGAGCAGAAGTATAGTGGATATTTTCTTGAGTTATTTGAGCAGAAGTTAAAGGGAGAAAGAGGATTTTATTTTCTTTTTCTTTTTCTTTTTTTTTTAAAGGGTTTTATTTATTTATTTGACAGAGGGAGAGAGACAGTGAGAGAGGGAACACCAGCAGGGGTAAGTGGGAGAGGGAGAAGCAGGCTTCCCGATATGGGACTCAATCCCAGGACCCTGGGACCATGACCTGAGCCTAAGGCAGACACTTAGACTGAGCCGCCCAGGCACCCTGGGAGATGGAGGATTTTAAAGAGAGTATCACCTAGAAAGCAAATATCTATAGCAGGTTACGGTGAGATGTGAGCAAAAAAATCCTGTAAATAATTATGAGGGAATCCTGTGTACAAGAAAAAAGACAAATTATATGAAGAAACAGCTCATTCAAGATGTTAAGTGGTGCCATTATTTTAGAACAACATAGCTATTAAAGAAATAGCCTGCAATTAGATGAAATGAGTGGACATAGTATCCAAAGAAAAGGTATAAGTACAACGCTTATAAGCTAGTGTTTATATGTCTCGCCCATGCAGTGGGTAAAACTAGTTATACTACCACCACTATTATAACTACTGTTACTATTACTATCATGTACCAGGTTATGTGCTAGGCGATTTACACAAGCTGTGCAATGTTACTGTATTACAGTAACATTAAGAGACAGCATCAATTTGTCCATTTTATAGACGAGGAAACTGAGGTGTAGAAAGATTATGCACCTTGCTGAAGTCCCCTCTGCTCATGGAAGTTTGGAAACTATTGTGTGGCTGCAGACAATTAAGATTGTACCCCTAATGTGCACTATACTCAGAACCCACAGATTCTCTAAACCAATTCAATAGTTTAGACCTTGAAAGGGCAAAGAGAGAGGGAGAAGCAGGCTCCCCACTGAGCAGGGAGCCCAACATTGGGCTGGATCCCAGGACCCTGAGATCATGACCTGAGTGGAAGGCAGACGCTTAACTGACTGGGCCACCCAGATGGCCCCAATTTAGCAGAGATTTTCTAAAATATTAACAGTTGAATATTTCATAAGTAAGTATGTGATCACATACAGCTTTTTTTTTATTCTTATGTTAATCCCCATACATTACATCATTAGTTGTAGATGAAGTGTTCCATGATTCATTGTTTGTGCATAACACCCAGTGCTCCATGCAGAATGTGCCCTCCTCAATACCCACCACCAGGCTAACCCATCCTCCCACCCCCCTCCCCTCTAGAACCCTCAGTTTGTTTTCCAGAGTCCATTGTCTCTCATGGTTCGTCTACCCCTCCGATTTCCCCCGCTTCATTCTTCCCCTCCCGCTACCTTCTTCTTCTTCTTTTTTTTCTTAACATATATTGCATTATTTGTTTCAGAGACATACAGCTTTTTTATACTTCAAAAGGCCTGTGTTGATAAACCAATATGTAGTTTTTTATCTCCGTGCCAGCACTGGATTATTAAAATTAATTATTTCCCAGCCTTCTATCAGGGCTGTATAAACATTGTATTGTAAATATATATATGTATGTTGTAAATATTTGTATTTGTATATGTGGATAAATATGTTTATTTATTTATTTTTTTAGATTTTTTTTTATTTATTTATTGAGAGAGATAGTGATAGAGAGCATGAGAGGGGGAGAGTCAGAGGGAGAAGCAGACTCCCCGCTGAGCAGGGAGCCCAATGTGGGACTCGATTCCGGGACTCCAGGATCATGACCTGAGCCAAAGGCAGTCGCTTAACCAACTGAGCCACCCAGGCGCCCCTAAATATATGTTTATAATATTTATTATAAATACATATATATGTAGTAAATGTATATAGTAAAGAAAACGTGTCTATTGATTATAACAAAATAATACTCTTTTAATTTAATTTTAACTTTCAAATAAGATAGATATTTTCTCACTGTATTTGTGTAAAAATGCTTAAATTATAGACAGGTTCTTTTTTTTTTTAAATTTCTTAACAATGAATGTAACTAGCCATTTTTGTCCTCTCTATCTTCTATGATTATTACTATGTCTTCTGATCAGTATTTTTGGTGTGGGCATCTTTAATGATGAAGTGGTATTACCTAGACCTAAAAAGTTTTTTAAAATAGGACCTTTTACTGAAAAGCATTTTAGGGGTGCCTGGGTGGCACAGTTGTTTAAGTGTCTGACTCTTGGTTTGGGCTCAGGTGATCTCAGGGTCATGAGATCGAGCCTGTGTGGGGCTCTACACTCAGTGCGGATTTGCTTAAGACTCTCTCTCCCTCTCCCTCTGTCCCTCCCCCCACAAATAAATAAATGAATCTTAAAAAAAGCATTTTAAATAATACTTCAGTAGACATTTACTAAGAAGTGAATAAATGAAACGTACTTTGAAAGCTATTCAGTATGTGGCGAATACCTTTCCTTTGTCTCTTCAGATGCATCACTACCTCTCTCTGCCCTACTCTGTACCTCTTGAACCTGAGACTTTGGCAGATTATATCAATGGGCTCTCCAGTTGAGGTCAATGAATGGATGATATCAAAAGGACATCTTGAAATGGAGAAGTCCAAACAAATTTAAGGTTCTATTTCCAGTTTGAGGGGCTTCCCTGACTAGCTGCATCCCTCCAAATAAAGTCTCACCTTAGGCAATGCAGGCATCTCCCTATCATCTCTCTTTTTCATAGATCCAGAAACTGTTTCCCATCTCACCTGGCCCTTCAAGCGCCCGTAAGTGAGTCTGTGTGGACCGTGACACAGGTGACGCCATGCCTTAGGCTTCTCCTGTACCATTTCTATTAGTTTGCTGCTAATTAATTATTGAGTCTGCTATAACAAAGTACCACATACAAGATGATTTAATCAAGAAACGTGTGTTGTCTCATAGTCCCAAGGCTAGAAGTCTGAGATCAAGATGTTACCGGACAGAGGACTCTGTTCTGAACCTGGATTTGGCTGCTTCCCACTAGAAAATCAATACTTGAGAGACAAGTGATGGTGGGAAAGAAGTTGCTTTATTCAGGAAGCCAGCAATCTGGGAACATGGTGGAACAACGTCCCAAACACCATCTCCATCAGTCTAGGTGAAGCAGGAAGCTTCTAAAGAGGAAGGTGAGAAAATGGTGAGGGGGAATGGTAGGAAGAGCTGGTGCTCAGCAGTTAATCATCTGTCAGCATGATCTGAGCCGACAGGCTAACATTGGTGATGACTATTTTCGAACATGGTCAGATCTGTTCCTTTTTTCCTCAAGGCCAGTGCCTTGCAAAATCTCAAGGAAAGTAGGTTAGTTCTGCTACAAACTATAGGGCTTAAGTCAGCAAGCAAGGAGTGCATAGCTTGAGACAAGTTAACCCTTAAGACCAGTGGCAGGGTTGTTACAAAGGTATCCACAGGATCCGTTCCTTCTGATGCTGTGAGGGTTTGTCTGTTCCATGCTTCTAATGGTTTGTTAGAATTGCTGGCATTACCTTGCTTGTAGACACATCACCCCTCTCTCTGCCTTCATGTTTAATTGGTGATTTCCTGTATTTGTCTTTCTCTGTATCCAAGTTTCCTCTTTTTAAAAGGACAGCCGTCATATTGGATTAAGGATGGCATAATGACCTTCTTTTAACTTGTTACCTCTGTGAAGACCCTACCTCCAAATAAGGTCACGTTCTGAGGTATTAGGAGTTAAGATTCCAACATATCTTTTTTTGGAGGATACATTTCAATACAAAACACCGTTGGCTCAGCATTGTAAACAATCCCCATATTAAACTCTCTTCAAACTACCCAATTTGAGAGCTCTACCTGGTTTCCTGACTGACAGAGTTCATACCAGAAGAACATTAACAGCTGCTCTCCAGTGTATAATATATCATGTATTGAAGTATAATGACTACCTATTTTCAGATCAGGAATGTCAAAAGAGTATATTACTTATTTCCTATGTGCAAATGCATGTTTAGAGCACAGTAATTTCAGTTACAGGTACCCAAGTATAAAAAATCAAGATTTATTCCCCTTGGTTTAAAATAAAATTGCTTTAGCAAATTTTACAAATTGCCATAACAAAATTCATGGAATTTTTGAAGCAGGCAAAAAATGTTTTTTAAACCATGCTTCTATATATTTTTATAAGTTAAAGATACAGTAAATGACTTCCATTTCTCAGTTCTTTTTGCCTAATCATATACTCTGACTAATTTGAGACATCTGTATGATATCAGTCTTAACAATTCTCATACCTTTTTCATCAAATATTATTGAGACATTTACTACAAAACATGAAAACGGAAAACCGATCAATTAGCAGACATTAAGCAACTGCTGCCTTTTGTATAGTACTAAGTACTATTAGCACTATTTGTGGTCAAACAAATGGGAGGGGGTGGCGATGCCAAGAGTTAGAATGGAACATGATATTTCCTACATGATGAAAAATTGTTCTAGTTGAAGGAAAAACAGGATCACTTTTTCAGAGTCAGAGTGGTGATGATATTGACGGAAATGTGTATGGAATAGAAAGGGCAATGGTATCATTCTAATGTAAAAAAAAAAAGAAGGCAAAACAAAATCAGTCTGCTAAATGATTAGATACTCTTTTCCATTTTTTTAGTAATAAGGTGACTTGGAGTTTATATATATGAATAATATACAATTATTCTTCCAAGACATTCCATATCTTTAAAATCTCTGCTAAATTGGGGCCATCTGGGTGGCCCAGTCAGTTAAGCGTCTGCCTTCCACTCAGGTCATGATCTCAGGGTCCTGGGATCCAGCCCAGTGTTGGGCTCCCTGCTCAGTGGGGAGCCTGCTTCTCCCTCTCTCTTTGCCCTTCCCTCCTCTTATGCTTTTTTCTCTCTCTCTCTCCCTCTCAAATAAGTAAATAAAATCTTTAAAAAAATAAAATAAATGCTAAATTGATTTTTAGTGTATATTTGGGAAAATAAAAAAGAAGAAAGAGGAAAAGAGCAGTTAGCTTTAAGTTTTGTTTTGCCAAGATCCTTAATGCAACTCATCTGTATCTGGAATCCTGACAAAAGGAGAGTTGTATGCATCCTAAATATTTATAGTGATTGTAGGAATGTCCTAATTCCTAGAAGATGCCAGGCATTATTCTGTCATTTCCTCTGCACACTTGTTTAAATGTCATGCTCTGGGAAACAGGAAAAAGAGCATGTGTGAAAGCAAAGGAGAAATGCTCCAGATAACAAGGCTGCATAAGAGATAGAGGGAGGAAGCAATGAGGGTCAGGAGTTCATGGAAGTCATGGTTGAATCAGGAGAGACAGAGAAAACTGCACCTTTACAGAAAAAGGGAAATATAACTTTAACATTATGAATAAAAAGAGAGAAGAACTTAAAATAGGAAAAAAGGAAAGAAGAGAATTTTTACATTAGTTTGAGAAAAATTCAATGGGAAGAATGAATTTCAGTGAATGAACTGGATGTAAGGTGAGGATAATGATGCTAAACCTGGGAAGCATGACATTTTATTGTCTAGTAACTCAAATCAGGAGTTGCCCTGATCTTATAATTGAGGTTGGCTGCATTTATGCCATGGAAGGGAGGAGCATAATTGATGAGAGAAACATTTACTCATTTAGCCAATGATCAATCAAAAATGATAGAGATTACTATAAACTAGTCAATGAATCTGGATCTTAGTGGACTTTCTCTGTAGACAGCCAGCCATGTCCTTTCCTTCATTGTCTCTGTTGTCTTTAATTCCTCATATACAGAATCATTGGTATTATATCTACTGGCCTCTAATTAGGAATGAGTTTTTTCAAAGGTAGAGAATAAACCAATGAAATCAGCTTCCTCCATTTATTTATGAGGTTAAAAATTACTATGATCTTGGGGCACCTGGGTGGCTCAGTGGGTTAAGCATCTGCCTTAGGCTCAGGTCATGATCCCAGTGTCCTGGGATCAAGCCCCACATTGGGCTCCCTGCTCAGCAGGGAGCCTGCTTCTCCCTCTGCCTGCCACTCCCCCTGCTTGTGCTCACACTCTCTCTTTCTCTCCATCAAATAAATAAATAAAATCTTTAAAAAATTTAATTTGATCCTCAAATGTATATGCTGGTGATTCATTATTAATAAATACACACACACACACACACACACTATCTAGAAATAGGCTCTGGGAAATCTCTGATACAATAGAAGTACCTATAAACCTCTGGAATCAAATCAGTCTTAAGCTACCCTGCCCATTTTCTCACCCATGGAAACAAAACAGAACAAAACAAAGTAACAAAAAATATTTCACTGGGCGCCTGGGTGGCTCAGATGGTTAAGCCTCTGCCTTCGGCTCAGGTCATGATCCCAGCGTCCTGGGATCGAGTCCCGCATCGGGCTCCCTGCTCCGCGGGGAGCCTGCTTCTCCCTCTGCCTCTCTCTCTCTCTGTGTCTCTCATGAATAAATAAATAAAATCTTTAAAAAATATATTTCATTGATCCAGCCCGTTAAGTCTGGACTTCTGCCTCAGAGAGACAACTTGTAACTATCAATATGGAGGGTGGAAAAATAACTTTTTGGATCAAGACAGACTTAGATGTGACTCCCAATTTTAATCCTTTCTAGATACAATACTTTCATTATTATTATTATTATTATTATTATTATTATTATTATTATTATTTTGAGTATAGTTGACACACACTGTTACATTAGTTTCAGGTATACAACACAGTGATTCATAAGTTTATACATTGTGCTGTGCTCACCACAGTGTAGCTACCATCTACCTCCTTATATCACTATTAAAATATCATTAATCATATTCCATATTTTGTGTCTTTTATTCCTGTGATCTTTTTATTCCATAACTGGAAACTGTATCTTTCACTCCTCCTCACCTATTTTGTCCAATCACTTCCCCTCTAGCAGCCATCAGTTTGCTCTCAGGAATTTATAGTTCTGAGTCTGCTTTTTGCTTGTTTATTCGTATGTTGTGGTGGTGGTTTTAGATTACACTTATGAGTGAAATCATATGGTATTTGTCTTTCTCAGTCTGACTTATTTCACTTAGCATAATACCCTCTAGATCCATCCACATTTATCTCAAATGGTACAATCTCATCCTATTTTATAGCTGCATAATATTCCTGTATGTGGGGTGGGGGTGTGTGTGTACATGCCACATCTTTTATTTTAAGATTTTATTTATTGATTTGTCAGAGCAAAAGAGAGCACAAGCAGGGGAGGCTGCAGGCAGAGGGGGGAGGGAGAAGCAGGCTCCCCACTGAACAAGGAGTCTGACTCGGGACTCATCCCAGGACCCTGGGATCATGACCTGAGCCAAAGGCAGACTCTTAACCAACTGAGCCACCCAGGTGTCCCCATGCCACATCTTTCTTATCCATTCATCTATTGATGGACACAGGTTGCTTCCATATCTTGGCAATTGTAAATAATGCTGCAATAAGCATAAGGGTACCTATGTCATTTCAAGTTAGTGATTTTCTTTGGGTAAATACCCAAGAGTGGAACTGTTGGATCATGTGATAATGCTATTTTTTATTTTAATTTTAAAAATTTTTTTTATTTTACATTTTTAAAATTTTATTATGTTAATCACCATACATTACATCATTAGTTTTTGATGTAGTGTTCCATGATTCATTGTTTGCATGTAACACCCAGTGCTCCATGCAGAACATGCCCTCTTTAATACCCATCACCAGGCTAACCCATCCCCCCAACCACCTCCCCTCTAAAACCCTCAGTTTGTTTCTCAGAGTCCATACTCCCTCATGGTTCGTCTCACCCTCTGATTTCCCCCTCTTCATTTTTCCCTTCCTACTATCTTCTTATTTTTTACATATAATGTATTATTTGTTTCAGAGGTACAGGTCTGTGATTCATCAGTCTTACACAATTCACAGCGCTCACCATAGCACATACCCTCCCCAGTGTCTATCACCCAGCCACCCCATACCTCCCACCCCCCACCACTCCAGCAACCCTCAGTTTATTTCCTGAGATTAAGAATTCCTCATATCAGTGAGGTCATATGATACATATCTTTCTCTGATTGACTTATTTCGCTCAGCATAATACTCTCCAGTTCCATCCACATTGTTGCAAATGGCAAGATTTCATTCCTTTTTATGGCTGCAAAATATTCCATTGTATATATATACCATATCTTCTTTATCCATTCATCTGTCGATGGACATCTTGGCTCTTTCCACAGTTTGGCTATTGTGGACATTGCTGCTATAAACATCAGGTTGCCCATACCCCTTCTGATCCCTACATTTGTAACTTTGGGATAAATACCCAGTAGTGCAATTGCTGGGTCATAGGGTAGCTCTATTTTCAACTTTTTGAGGAACTTCCATACTGTTTTCCAGAGTGGCTGCACCAGCTTGCATTCCCACCAACAGTGTAGGAGGGTTCCCCTTTCTCCGCATCCCCGCCAACATCTGTCATTTCCTGACTTGTTAATTTTAGCCATTCTGACTGGTGTGAGGTGGTATCTCATTGAGGTTTTGATTTGGATTTCCCTGATGCTGAGTGATGTTGAGCACTTTTTCATGTGTCTGTTGGCCATTTGGATGTCTTCTTTGGAAAAATGTCTGTTCATGTCTTCTGCCCATTTCTTGATTGGATCATTTGTTCTTTGGGTGTTGAGTTTAAGAAGTTCTTTATAGATTTTGGATACTAGCCCTTTATCTGATATGTCATTTGCAAATATCTTCTCCCATTCTGTCGGTTGTCTTTTGGTTTTGCTGACTGTTTCTTCTGCTGTGCAAAAGCTTTTTATCTTGATGAAGTCCCAATAGTTCATTTTTGCCCTTGCTTCCCTTGCCTTTGGCAATGTTTCTAGGAAGAAGTTGCTGCGGCTGAGGTTGAAGAGGTTGCTGCCTGTGTTCTCCTCTAGGATTTTGATGGACTCCTGTCTCACATTGAGGTCTTTCAACAATTTTGAGTCTATTTTTGTTTTTGGTGTAAGGAAATGGTCCAGTTTCATTCTTCTGCATGGGGCTGTCCAATTTTCCCAACACCATTTGTTGAAGAGACTGTCTTTTTTCCATTGGACACTCTTTCCTGCTTTGTCAAAGATTAGTTGACCCTAGAGTTGAGGGTCCATTTCTGGGCTCTCTATTCTGTTCTGTTTTTGTGCCAGTACCATACTGTCTTGATGATGACAGCTTTGTAATAGAGCTTGAAGTCCGGAATGGTGATGCCATCAGCTTTGCTTTTCCTTTTCAACGTTCCTCTGGCTATTCCAGGTCTTTTCTGGTTCCATACAGATTTTAGGATTATTTGTTCCATTTCTTTGAAAAAAGTGGATGGTATTTTGATAGGGATTGCATTGAATTTGTAGATTGCTCTAGGTAGCATTGACATCTTCACAATATTTGTTCTTCCAATCCATGAGAAGGGAACGTTTTTCCATTTCTTTGTGTCTTCCTCAAATTCTTTCATGAGTATTTTATAGTTTTCTGAGTACAGATTCTTTGCCTCTTTGGTTAGATTTATGCCTAGGTATCTTACGGTTTTGGGTGCAATTGTAAATGGGATCAACTCCTTAGTTTCTCTTTCTTCTGTCTTGTTGGTGTATAGGAATGCCCCTGATTTCTGTGCATTGATTTTCTATCCTGCCACTTGACTGAATTCCTGTATGAGTCCTAGCAGTTTTGGAGTGGAGTCTTTTGGGTTTTCCACATAAAGTATCATATCATCTGCAAACAGTGAGAAGTTTGACTTCTTCTTTGCCAATTCGGATGCCTTTTATTTCTTTTTGTTGTCTGATTGCTGTGGCTGGGACTTCTAATACTATGTTGAGTAGCAGTGGTGATAATGGACATTCCTGCCATGTTCCTGACCTTAGGGGGAAAGCTCTGTTTTTCCCCATTGAGAATGATATTTGCTGTGGGTTTTTCCTAGATGGCTTTTATGATCTTGAGGTATGTACCCTCTATCCCTAAACTCTGAAGAGTTTTGATCAAGAAAGGATGTTGTACTGTGTCAAATGCTTTTCCTGCATCTATTGAGAGGATCATATGATTCTTGTTCTTTCTTTTATTAATGTATTGTATCACATTGATTGATTTGCAGATGTTGAACCAACCTTGCAGCCCAGGGATAAATCCCACTTGGTCGTGGTGAATAATCCTTTTAATGTACTGTTGGAACCTATTGGCTAGTATTTTGGTGAGAATTTTTGCATCTGTGTTCATCAAGGATATTGGTCTGTAATTCTCCTTTTTGATGGGGTCTTTGTCTGGTTTAGGGATCAAGGTAATGGTGGCCTCATAAAATGAGTTTGGAAGTTTTCCTTCCATCGCTATTTTTTGGAACAGTTTCAGAAGAATAGGTATTAATTCTTCTTTAAATGTTTGGTAGAATTCCCTGGGAAGCCATCTGACTCTGAGCTTTTGTTTGTTCGAGATTTTTGATGACTGCTTCAATTTCCTTAGTGGTTATAGGTCTGTTCAGGTTTTCTATTTCTTCCTGGTTCAGTTTTGGTAGTTGATACATCTCTAGGAATGCATCCATTTCTTCCAGGTTATCTAATTTGCTGGCATAGAGTTGCTCATAATATGTTCTTATAATTGTTTGCATTTCTTTGGTGTAGTTGTGATCTCTCCTCTTTCATTCATGATTTGTTGATTTGGATCATTTCTCTTTTCTTTTTGATAAGTCTGGCCAGGGGTTTATCAATCTTGTTAATTCTTTCAAAGAACCACCTCCTACTTTCTGTTCTTTTGGTTTCTATTTTTTAAATTAACTTTGAAAGACTAAAGAATAGGGGGGAAAATGCCATGAATTCTATGTGCTGTATTCCCCTAGTGCTGGAGTTCTGCTGTTCTCATTTATGGGTAAACTTGGTCTTGGCTGGCTGTTCTTGCTGCTCTTCTGGGAGAGGGGCCTGTTGCCGTGGTTCCCAAATGTCTTTGCCGGAGGTGGAATTGCCCCACCCTTGCCGGTCCGGGCTAAGTAATCTGCTTGGATTTGCTCCCGGGAGCTTTTGTTCCCTGCAAGCTTTCCGTGCAGCTTTGGAGGCTGAGAGTGAAAATGGCAGCCTCCCAATCTCCACCCCAGAGGAGCTGAGAACTCGGGGCCCTACTCCTCCGTGAGTCCCCAGAGAAAGCAGTCAGTCACTCCCGTCTCCCCAGTCTCCAGCCGCACTCCGTGCTCACACGGCCTGTGATTGAGCGCTTCTCTCTCTGGCACCCGACCCCATGCGGAGCCTCCAAATGCAGCAGATCCCTGTGGTGCACTCCTGCGCCACTCCTCCCAGGGGAGGAAGGGGACTCTCCCCAGATCTGCTGCTTATTGGGTCCCTGCTGGAGGAGCAGGGCCCGACTGTGCCACAGATCATGGTTTATGGCAACCCCGAGCTGAGAGCCCACGCCTCAGCTCCATCTCTGCAGCCGGCTTCCCCGCTCCAATCCCTGGGAGCTCTGACGCACTCAGGCACCCCCAGTCTTTCTGTGACCCCGAGGGTCCTGAGACCACACTGTCCCAGTGAAGTTTCCACCCCCCCCCCCCTTCGCCACTAGAGTGACGTCCCTCAGCGGAGCTGACTTCTAAAAGTTCCAATTTTGTGCTCCGTGTCTCTATCACTTGCCAGAAGCAGCTGACAGAGGCCTCCTCCCCCACCGTCTATCCTCCCAAATATCACCTCGGATTCACTTCTCCACAAGTCCTACCTTCCAGAAAGTGGTCGCTTTTCTGTTCAGAGAGTTGCTGCTATTCTTTTCTTCAATCTCCTGTTGAGTTCGTAGGTGTTCAGAATGGTTTGATCCCTATCTAGCTGAATTCCTGGGACTAGACGAAATTTAGGTCTCCTACTCCTCCACCATCTTGCTCCTCCCCCGATAATACTATTTTTTAATTTTCTGAGAAACCCTAAACTTTTTTCCATAGTGGTTGTACCAATTAACATTCCCACCCACAGTATAGGAAGGTTCCTTTTTTTTTTAACATAATAGTTTTCTCTCCTAAGATAGGGATAAATTTGAGAATGAATTTTTTTAAATTATGGGTAAAAGATATAACAAAAAATTACCATCTTAGTACAGTTTAGCAGTGTTAACTATTTTCATATTGTTGTATGACAGATCTCTAAAACATTTTCATTGGAAAGCTGGAACTCTAAACCCATTGAACAATAAGTCCCCATTTCCACATCATCCAGGACACTGGCAACCACCATCCTACATTGTGTTTCTAAAGTTTGACTACTTTGGATATCTCACAGAAGTGGAATCATCTTGTGTTTGTTTTGTGTGACTAGCTTGGTTCACTTAGCATAATGTCCTCAAGGTTCATCCACAAATGTAACATATGACAGGATTTCCTTCTCTTTAAGGCTGAAAACATTCCCATTTTATGTCTGTACCACATTTTTTTAATCCATCAATTCATTGATATTTGAGTTGCTTCTATTTCTTGATTATTGTGAATAATACTGCAGTGAACATGGATGTTAAGTACCTCATAGATATCTTGCTTTCGGTTCTTTTGGGTATATACCAGAAAGTGGAATTGATAAATAATATGGTGATTCCACTTTTAATTTGTTGAGGGACTTCAGTTGTTTTCCAGAGCAGCTGTTCCATTTTACATTCTTACTGACAGTGCACGAGGGCTGAACAAGGGACCCAACTTTTTTACATCCTTGCAAACACTTGTTTTCTGGGTTTGTTTTTGTTTTTATTTGTTTTTTTGATAGTGGCTGTCCTAACGGGTATGATGTGATATCTCATTATAGTATGTATTTTCATTTCTGTGATGGTTCATGATGTTGAGCATCTTTTCATGTGCTTGTTGGCCATTTGAACATCTTCTTGGAGAAATATCTGTTCAAATCCTTTGCCCATTTTTAATAGAGTTGTTTTGTTTTTTTGTTGTTGAACAGTAGGAGTTTTTTATACCTCAGATACATGATTTTCAGATATTGTCTCTCATTTTATAAATATTTTCATTCAGTTGATTATTTTCTTTCATGTGTAGAAGTTTTTAAGTTTGATGTACTTTCATTTGCTTTTTACTTTTGTTGTCTGTGTTTTTGATATCATATCCAATCAATCATTGCCAAATCCAGTGTCATGAAGTTTTTCCCTTATGTTTTCTTCTAGGAGATTTTGTGGTCTCACATTGAGGTTTTTAATCCATTTCCATTTAATTTTTATATATGGTATAAGATAAGGGTCCAACTTTTCTTTTTTGTTTGTTTATTTGTTTGTTTGTTTTGCTTGTGGATATCCAGTTTTCTTGTTTTCTCAACACTGTTTGTTTAAGAGACTGTCCTTTTCCAATGTGTGATCTTAGAACCCTTGTTGATAATCATTTGACGATTTGTGTGAGAGTTTATTTCTGGGCTTTCTGTGGCATTCCATTGGTCTATATGGTCTGTCTTTATGCCCGTACCACCTTGTTTTGATTATTATAGCTTTGTAATATGTTTTGAAATAAGGATATGTGAGGCCTCCAACTTTGTTCTTCTTTTTCAGGATTGATTTAGTTATTCAGGGTCCTTTGAAATTCTGTATAAATTTTAGGACTTTTTTCTATTTCTTCCAAAAATCCATTGGGATTTTGATAGGGATTGTACTGAATCTATAGATCTTCTTGGGTAGTAGAGGCATCTTAACAAAATTAAGTCTCCAATTTACATAGGATATATTTTATTTATTTTTATATCTTTTAACTTCTTTTATCAGTTTTTTGTAGCTTTTTTTTTTAAAGATTTTATTTATTTGAGAGAGAGAATGAGAGACAGCACAAGAGGGAAGAGGGTCAGAGGGAGAAGTAGGCCCCCCGCTGAGCAGGGAGCCCGATGCAGGACTCGATCCCGGGACTCCAGGATCATGATCTGAGCCGAAGGCAGTTGCTTAACCAACTGAGCCACCCAGGCGCCCCAGTTTTTTGTAGCTTTGACTACACAATTCTTTTGCCTCCTTAGTTACATTTATTCCTAAGTATTTTATTGTTTTTGGTGGTATTGCAAATGAATTTTCTTCATAATTTCTTCTCAGATTATTTATTATTAGTATGTAGAAACACAGCTTGTTTTTGCATATTGATTTTTATATCCTGCAACTTTGCTGTGCTTATCTATTAGTTCTAAGAGTTTGTGTGTATGGAATATAGGATTTTCTGCATATAAGATTATATCATTTGTGAATGGAGATATTTTTACTTTTACTTTTCAATTTGGGTGCTTTTTATTTCTTTTCTTGACTAATTTTCTGGCTAGAACTCCCAGTACTATGTTAAATGAAAGTGGCAAGAATGAGCATCTTTGCCTTGTTCTTGATCTTTGAGGAAAAATTTTTAGTCTTTAACCATTCAGTGTGATGTTGCCTATGAACTTTTCACATATGGCCTTTATTACACTGCTGCAGTTTTCTTCTATTTCTAGTTTCAGGAGAGTTTTTATTACGAAAGGGTGTTGAATTTTGTCAGATATATTTCTTACATCAATTAGGATGATCGGATGATTTTTGTCCTTCATTCTGTTAATAAGGTATACTACATTAGTTGATTTTTATATGTTGACTCATCCTTGTATTCCAGGAATAAATCCCACTCAGTCCCTTTTAATGTACTATTGATGTATTTTTCATATAGCCACTTCTCACCTGAAATATGGCAACAGCCTTCTAATAGTTTTCCCTGTATGCAGTTATGTTCTCTTAAAGACAAGTCTTCACTTAACCATCAGAGAATTGTTTTAAGATGTTAACCAAATTTCCCTTCCCAAAACCTTTCAATGACTTCCCACCAAAATCAATACCAAGGGGGAACCTGGGTGGCTCAGTCAGTTAAGTGTCTGCCATCAGCTCAGGTCATGATCCTGGGATCCTGGGGTCGAGCCCCACATCGGGGTCCCTGCTCAGTGGAGAGTCTGCTTCTCTTTCTGGCCCTCCCCCTGACTTGTGCCCTCTCACTCTCTCTCAAATAAATAAATAAATAAAATCTTTAAAAAATCAGTACTAAATATAATTATAATGGGTCACAAGGCTCTACATGGCTGGCCCACCTACCTCTCTGAGCTTAATCCAATACTGCCATACTAGCTTTCCTTAGCATCTTTTGTCCTTGCTATCCCTTCTACATGGAAAACTTCCTCCAAATATTTATAGGGCTCTTTTGTTCCTCTATACTAAGATTGAAATATTTATTTTATTAGGAAGGCTACTTTGGACATTCTATCTGAAATGTATCATCCACTTCTCTTTATGCTTATGTCAACTATTTTTCATAATTCTTACAACTATAGCATAATATATTATAACAATATGGATTTTTAGATTAAGTTTCTCTCCTACTATAAAATAAGCTTCCTAAGATGAGTACTATCTTTTTTTTCTTTTGTCATTACTTCATCTCTAGTGACTATTATAGCACCTGACCCAAAGAGATGCTCAAAATATATTTCAGTAGGGGCGCCTGGGTGGCTCAGTTGGTTAAGCGACTGCCTTAGCTCAGGTCATGATCCCGGGGTCCTGGGATCGAGTCCCACATAGGGCTCCCCCTGCTCTGTGGGGAGCCTGCTTCTCCTTCTGCCTCTGCCTGCCACTACCCCTGCTTGTGCTCTCTCTCTCTGTCAAATAAATAAATAAAATCTCAAAAAAATATATATATATATATTTCAGTAAAACTTAGACTAATAAATCAAATAAGAAAATCCCTCCTTTACATTTCATATCAAACTATTCCTCTAAAATCCACAGTTTCCTTATTTTAGCTTCACTTGCAGGACAATGAGTCAATCTAATTCATGTGTGTATTTCAGCTTGCTATAACTGTAAATGTAACTTAGAAGCAAACTAAAATATTCTCTTTCATATTTGGAAATAGACTTGAAACATGGTTAAAGTTGAATTGCTATCCAGTCATCTGTCTTTGTCAAAGTATTTTATAAAAATGTTAAGGTTGGAGCAAATATAACTAACATTTATAGGAAAAAATATGAACTTCTGTAATAGATGAGGTGGGACATGTTGAGAATCCCCAGCTCAGGCTTAATTAGGATTGATTCAATGTGAAAATGATAATGAAACAAGGGAGCTGGAACTATTAATTGAACACAAAGATAGGTAATAAGGCAGGTTGTCTGTGAACTTAAACTGAGGAAGCAGCTCTGTGAAGTCACCTAAGATTATTCTAGGACATGCATTGTATAGCTAAGTGAACCTTATCACCTGCCTAGTAAGTGTATAAAACAGTGTACCAGTAATAGGGCCTGATTTGAAGTAAAAATAAATAAATAACCAAACAAAACATTGAATTACGCGTGCACTGAGTTCGTGCTTAAGTCTAAGGCATCTGATTATTTTAATGCTCTTTCATAAATTTCCTTTACTAGTTTGTCTTGGTATTTTATGTTCAATAGTAAACATAGCAAATAGAACATATTAATCTCCAAGACTCATTTTAAAATGTGTTATTTCTTTTTCTTCATAGCTTTTAATTTTTCTTATATTTCACTGGCTAATGGAACTCTTTTATTTATTCAGTATAAAATGTCCCTATAGAACTATTTTCAATAATTTAAGCCACATTCTGTAAAATAAATAATAATAAAGAACTCTTTTGGCTAAGGTTTTATGAAACAATTTAGTAACATTATATTGCTATTCCTAATTGATATGCACATTGAGGATAATTTAAGTACAGTTGTTTTCATGTATAACACCTATATTGTATTTGTTCTAAATTTCTATTTTTATAAAAATTACATTAGCTTGATCTTTATTTTTAGATAAAATAACTGTAATCTATATATAGTATTTAAATCCTATAATACAATATTTATTCTATTAGCCACACATTTTCTTCTATTACTAGATTATACATTTTTTAAATATCTCAAATGCTGTCTATTGATTATTGCTTTCATTAAGCAAGATACAGTTCTTATCATTTTTTTAAGTGATAAGAAGGAATACTACATAGAAAGAAATTAAAGTTTTCCAATTTCCCTACTGCTTTTAAGCAAAACCATTCAACAAATACAATAAATTCAAAAAATAAATCTCTAGTGATTACGTGGTTGGCATATCACTCAACCTAAGCATTACTATTTAATTATTTGAAATGGGCATATAAACAGCCTGTATGTAATAGTGATGTTTTGTATATCAGTCTGAAAACTTGGGCATATATTTTCTTTTTTTTTTAAAGATTTTATTCATTTATTTGAGAGAGAATGAGATAGAGAGAGCATGAGAGGGGGGAGGGTCAGCGGGAGAAACAGACTCCCTGCTGAGCAGGGAGCCCGATGCGGGACTCGATCCCGGGACTCCAGGATCATGACCTGAGCCGAAGGCAGTCGCTTAACCAACTGAGCCAACCAGGCACCCGAGGGCACATATTTTCTTAATTTTTTGGAATCTTATAAGTTGTGTCATTAACAAAATAGTGGTAAGGGGTAACTGAGTATATATCCATGTAAGACTAACAAGTATTTTTTTGTCAGTGGTTTCCATGTGAGTTTAGTTTAAAAGTTCTGTACTTCAGTCTAATTTTGAAGCATATATACTTGAATTATTCTGGTTTATATCCTTCTTTCCTACATTTACGAAGGATAAGTATAGACTAAGAATCAATAAAATACTTCGCAGAATAAGGTAAGACAGCTAAGACAATGTCAGGAACTTGAAACTTAAGAATCAAACTGCATATTGCTTACTTTCAGATGATAAATTTTCTATCCACTGTTCCTAGAAACTAACATACCATTTTTTAAATTCCTAAACTACCCAAAGAATGTTAAATAAGCATTTGTTAGATAATAATTAAGCATAATTAAAATTCCAGTGATCTTAAGATGTTGATTCATAAACATTATAAGTTACTATAACAAAATATAACATCCTTGCAATAAATTACCAAATGATGATGCTAATACTTTTATTGAAAAGGCAAAATAATATTTTAGGAAATGTTTAATTCAGTGGGAAAATGTTCAGACTTTTATTCTTTGAGCAACTATTTATTGGACTTTTCCCACCTGCCAATTTGTGTCTAGGACATGAAGATATAGATGTGAGCAATAAAGAAGGCCAAACTCTCATTTAAGGATAGACAACAAACACAGAAAAAGTAAATACACATGTTTACAGATGGTGTGTTTATTGTGAGCCAGAAATTCACATCACATTCTTGATATCAAATTTATAAATCCTAGTTTTTTATGGATATCAAAATTTATAAATCCTAGTTTTCCCCCCTAGGGTAATCACTATCTAGTGATTGGAGAGAGGAATTTAAAAAGAAACAAAAACAAACAAACAAAAAAACTGAATAAAGTCAGAATGGTCTAAAGGAAGAAAGTGTCACAAACAGTTTGCAAATAAGATAAAGTTCTGTGAAAGAAATAGCATTCAATATACTCTTGAAGAATAGGTAGGTTTTGAAAAATTTAAAAGGTGTAGTAAGTGAATGTGTTGTCAAATATATTAATGCATTTAGTCAATAAATATATATTGAGCACTTATACTAAAGGCAGCTCTCTGTGCACAGAATAGAGGTATGAACAAGTTGGGTTTTACACTCAATTAGCTAACATTCAAGCAGAAGAAAACATAATGTTGAGGAATAAGTAAATGAATGAATGAATGATCTATTTTCAAACATTAATATATCCTATGAAGAACAAGTAGCAGTAAAATTGTTAAAAGTTGGTAGTGTAGAGTATTGGTAGGCAGAAAAAGGCCTCTCCATGAAGTTAAATGTTAAGGTCTCAGCCTTAGGGAAATCTGGGAGAACAGAATTTGGGAAGTGGAAGCATCAAGTATGGAGATACTAAAATGGATATAAGCTTCACATGTTCAAAGACCAAGATTGCTACAGTGATTGGAACTCGATGAAGATAAGGGCAGGGGTAAAGTCTGACATCAAAGATATGAGTGCCAATGGTGGAAGGACCTATGAACAATGCTTAGTAATTTAGTTTAAGCAAAGAAGTGACATATTGTGACATATATATTTTAAAAAATAACTGTAGAAAATACATTGTTATATTTAATATGTGTAAAATATATTTTAAAGGAGATAACAGAGTAAGATCAGTTAGGCAATCAGACAATGGGGTGATGATAGATGATATCTAATATAGATGAAGGTAGGTGGGACTAAAGTGTGTACCAGTGACGAAATAAACTTACAAAGTTCAGTGAAACTTGTGCTGTCCGACTTTAATATGATTTTAATTGAGGTATTAAGGCAAAACCAGGAGTTTTTACTTAATTTAGTAGACAATAGTAACTCTGAAGATTTTTTTGTTGTTGTTATTGGTCTGGTGGTTCTATTTTATTTTTTCTTCTTCTTCAATACATTAACTCTTGATTTTTCACAGAAAATTATCATGTGAGGCTTTATTAATACCTTGTTGAAATTAAATTGCATAAAGTCTGTACAGTTCTTTAGAAACTTCACTGGGTGATTGCTATTTTCCCTGACTTATTCTTAGTTTACACATGATTATCATTTTTTTTTTTTTGGTCATCTCTCTTATTATCTTTATGATAACTATTATCTTTTTACTTGAGCTACATGATTCAGGGCTCAGAGTCATATGCCTTACTAAACATCTGCAATTAAGTAATTCACAGGTATCTAAAACACAACCCGTCCCAAACCGAATTCATCTACCTCACTGAAATCTTCTCTTTTTATGATCGTTTTCTTACTGAATGGCACCCCATTCATCAGAGTTAAAGCTCAAAACCTGGTTGCTTAACTTTTGAGCTCCTTGTATCCTAACTTAGATGTCACTTTCTTCATGAAGAATTCCTAATTCCACTCTTTGCAGTCTTTTTTTTTTCCCCCTCTATGCAGTCTTAATCAGGCTGTTATTTTATCCTTCCCCTTCTAGCCCACTCTCAATGTGCACATTGTTACTCCCCTATTAAAGGTCACCATTTAGGAATTTGGAAACTCTCAAATTCCTGGACTTACAGAATTAAGCATATTAAGTATTGATTCTATACTATGAGCAAGGTATGGGCTAAAATTAGAAATTCCGTAATGAAATCTTTCATGGAGTTTGCATACAAAACAGGATACATGCTTAAATATGTAATTACATGTAATGTAATAAAAACTGTAATTTTGAGGAAATTAAAGATGCAGTTGACCATCATGTTGGGATGCCTGTTGAAGACTGCAGAAAAGAAAAAAATAAAATAAAGACTGTCAAGAGTGGAATTGGGAATTCTTCCTGAAGAAAGTGACATCTAAGTTGGGATACAAAGAACTCAAAAGGTTTTGAAGTTTTGAGGTTTTGAAGCTGATGAACGAAGGTACCGTTCAATAAGAAAAGGATCATAAAAAGAGAAGATTTTCAGTGAGATAAATGAATTGGATTTGGGACAGGTTGTGTTTTAGTTACCTGGGTATTTAATTGCAGATGCTTAGTAAGGCATATGACTCTGAGCCCTGAATCAGGTCAACAGAATGTAGAGGATTATGGAAGGAGTGGAGAATTCCCAGAGGATATGTAGAATAATTAAAAAGAGTAGGATTTGATCCCTGAGAAATGACATTTCAGAATGGCAGAAGAGGAGGAGTCATAAGGACAAACCAAGGGGAGAAGGAGGGAGGGAGTTACAGAGAAGGAAAAATAAAGGATAGGACATGAGAAGGAAAGAAAAAAAAAAAAAGGCAAAACTGAAAATAATCAGCCAGCTAGTTTAAAACAAGAGCGTGCAGTGTCACAGAAGCCAAATAAAGACTGGTTCAACGCAGGAGTGGTCAACAGAGTTGAATGGTTCTGAGAGCTCAAGGCAGGAAAAAGTATCCTTGAGATTGAAAACAGGATTGTTTTGGTCCTGACCAGAGCAATTTCCAAGGACTATATGGAGCAGACACTTTAAAGATGGCAGTACTTGGAGAATTAAGTGGAAGAGGAGAAAGAGAAATAATAATTGGATACAACTTTTAAAAACAAGCTCTTCTTGTTTCATTTGATTCTCTTCCATGACCCTTATGTACCCCAGGCTTTTCTAGACTAGATTATCTTATAAACCATAAAACAACCAGCCCAATTTTTTTCACGCTCCCTCTCTTCTTTTGCACTTTCCCCCTCTTCCTGGAACACCTTTTTCTCACCTGTGAAGCAATCCCTTGTTTCTCCAAATGTAAGTGCTGTCCCCTAACTCTTTTTATCATACCTCAGCAAAACAATTTTGAAACACTGAGGGTTTTGGAGATAAACTATGGTGGTAAAGTGGAAAGATTTTCTGAATTATACTTGGATTAATTCTGGTGTGTTTCACTAACTTGATCTTCAATAATGGACAAATTAATTTACTTCTCTGCAGCCAATTGTAAATTGGTGATTATAATAACAAACTCAGAGTGCCATAGAGAGTTATAAAAGAAATAACAAATTTAAAGGTCTTAGCAATGTTTGATACAAAGCATTTTCTGATTTAATGCTAAGTTTTCTTCCCCATAAATTTTCTTAGCACTCTAGATGAAATTCCTTGTACATTATGAAGTAGTTAGTTTTCATCATAACCATTTAAGATTAGTACTAGTTTGAGTCTGGGAGGGAAACGGGTACTTGACAAAACTAGATCAGCTCAATAGCTGCAAAAAGCAAGGATACTCAAATGCTGTGATTGAGTCATTTGGTCAAGTCATTCACCATCAATTTTAGGTAGATAGTATAGGATAATATGCATTTAATTAGCTATTGCTGAGTCACATGGGTAGAATATGGAAATAGAGAACATAGGCAGGCAATACTTTGAAATCTATATATCTGGGAGCAATATCCACATACAATACCAACCAATCCTTCTGAATGAGTTTTAAAGGAAGAACTTTAGTCCCTCATAGAAATATCCGTAAGACTCACACTGGACTGGGATGATTCTAGGCACATTACCCGATTTTAATACTTGTCACATTGTAGTGTAATGGCTTGGATGGATCTTGTTTATGGTACTATATGTTATTTTTTGTATCTCTAACTCCCAGCATTTTTATTTCAGAGTAGAAAACTGATCTCTGTTTGTTGAATTGATAATTGAAAGGATACTTGGAAATTACCACTAAAGAAGAGGCTTGTTTCTTATTTTGGATAAAAGTTGGTAGGTGGAAATGAAATCCTTAACTGAAAGATTGTGAGCCATTCCAATGTCTAGAATAGAGGCCAAATAATTAGCTCTAGAATAATGTATCTAGGTCAGAATGATAGAAACTTGGTTCAGGTCAATATAGGGTTACTTTATTTTGCTCACTTAATCTAAACTTATTTTAGGATAGACAGAAAGAGGATGAGATTTATTCTATTTAATTCCAGATAAATATGAAACTTAGGGAATAAATGTCACTGAGAAGATCAGTGACATTATTCATGTAGGAAGCTAGAGATGTCAGCTAATGTGTAAGGTGTTGGGGGAGGGATTGATGTATATATAACTATTTCAAAATCCACTCAACTGCTGTTATTTATTAATTAGTTTAAGCTAGTTATGTGCGGTAACAGACTAAGAAACCTCAAATCTCAGAGACCTAAAACACATTTCAAATTTTTGTGGCCTAAAATAACCAAGGTTTATTTCTTCCTCATGTTTCATGCCCATCATGGATCCGTGTATATTAATCAGGGTTCTCCAAGAAACAGAACCAATAAGATTTAGATAGACAAATAAATCAATAAATCAATAGATAGAGCGATAGATAACTTATTATAGGAATTGGATCACACAATTATGGAGATTAAGAAGTCTCATGATCTGCTATCTGCAAGGTAAAGAGCCAGGAAAGCTCCTGGTATAATTTAGGTTGAGTGCAGAAGTCTGAGAATTGGAATGTTGTGGGGAGGGCAATGGTGTTAAGTCCTGGTCTGAGTTCGAAAGCAGGATGGGCAGAAGATGGATATCCCAGCTCAAGCAGAGAGTGAATTTGCCCTTCCTCCTTCTTTTTGTTCTATTGATGCCGTCACTAAATTGGGTGATGCCCTTGCATGTAGGTAAGGGAGATCTTTGCTAATTCTACCAATTCAAATGCTAATCTCTTCTGGAAACATCTACACACACACACACACACACACACAGAGAAAAATAATGTTTTACCAACTATCGGGGCATCCCTTACCCCGGTTAAGCCAACACATAAAATCAACCATTTCAGTCAGCAAACGCTTCTCAGTTCATAGTTGTCCCTTAGGAATCCAGGCTAACTGAGCAGTCACTTATCTCAGATATTGCCAATTTCTTTGACAGAGAAAAGGGAGCTATGCTGGATCTTGCTAAATTCTCGGCCCAGAAGTGATACGTGTCATTTCTACTCATAATCCTTTGTACAGAAGTGGGCACATGGCTCCATTCAACCATTGGAGACCACAAAATGTGATTCAGACACATTCACAGGAGGGAAGTTGGGATTATGCAGTGAGCAGCATTAATGAATACAAAAGAAGTATATTATAAAATCCTAATCTGTTACATAGACTGTTTTCAAGTTTCTTTTTTGACAGTGTTGTTTGTTTAAATTCAAATAATTTCCATATAATATTAATAAACAACAGAAATAGACATTAATAGAATGAGACTTCAAGAAAAGTAACGTATATATACCTCTCCGTTTGGTCCCTAGCATATTTCCTCCCAGACAATGCTAGTACCATTCTTGGGAACGAACTAAGACAGCTGCTTTGGCTCATATGCTCTGGAAGGATCTTATATATCGGGAAGTCTAAAAAGAACAAGTAAAATCAGGAGTAATTGTTCATTTCACCAAACTCTTTACTTCTCTTTCAGATTCATCACTTTTTACATGTGGCATTTTACTGATTTTTACCTGTGATATTTTATATATGATTCTAATATTTTTGATTTCTATCTTAATTATATCTTATAATTTTAGTTATGGCATTATTAATTTACATGCTATTTAATACATAATATAGTTATATACTACACACACATACACACAGATGCTAGACCTTAAGATCTAGATCCTTTTCCATTATTTCTCATTGTTGTGCCTAATGTCTAGGAAGTAGCTGTTTGGGTAAAATTACTTCTCCATCTGGCCAAATATATACATTATCTACACTCCTAACAGTATATTTCCTAACAGTAAATTATAATCTTTCTGAACTGGAGACTTATAGCCATATTCTCACTATCTTTGTACAACCCGCTCTCAAAGAACAATAGAACGTATGTTGCTGTGTGTTCTCCTTTTGAAATTTGAAAAGATAATTATTTGGACACTCCTAAAATATTCAGAAGTTTAAATAAAGTACTGAAGGAAGCTAATCCAGTAACATACAGATTCTGAGACAATTATAAATTTTGAAAATGGTGAAATGCAAATAGTTTGTTGTAAAAGTTTTATAAGTCTAACTCCCATGCCATATTAGTTTTCATGTATTTGCATGACACTTTAAATCCAACAATAAACATTAAACATTTCCATCATAAATTCTTTATCAGCATGCATTTGATTCATTGTTTCGCAACACAGAACTCTAGGGTTCACACTGCTTTACTCTCTTTCTCATATGTAATACTAACATTGGCCAATAGATGCCCTAAGAGATCTCTTAAACACAGAAACTCAAAGAATTAAAATCATGTATTTGAGAATCAGTGCTCCTTATGCTTTGTTTTCATAGTTCGGTTTTCATTACACTTGTAAAATGGTACAATATTTTTAGATCCTAGAGTTTTAAGATGACCAAATTCCAAATTACCTGCCCCAAACACTGATTATTAAAATAATAGAGGAAAGAAAAGGAAACTATTCCAGAATTGCTTTTAAAACTACAGTGAAGGCAGTGATACATCTGATCCATTTAGATTAATGACTTCTCATTTCAATAAATACAGCCGGCATTATAGTGTGCAACTATAAGTCTCAGGTTAATTTAATCAAAGAAGATTAGGTTGAGTTGTAAAGCATTTGCTCAGATGAATTAGCTGATACATTTGGATTTTTCAGATTTTACTACAATTTCTATTATTTTCTATGACATAGCTATTAGCCAAGTGTGCATCGAGTCGATTAATGGAAAGTATTTTAATTATAGTTCTCTACATCTAGATTTTTTTTAAAGATTTTATTTATTTATTTGAGACAGAGAGAATGAGATACAGAGAGCATGAGAGGGAGGAGGGTCAGAGGGAGAAGCAGACTCCCTGCCGAGCAGGGAGCCCGATGCGGGACTCGATCCAGGGACTCCCCGATCATGACCTGAGCCGAAGGCAGTCGCTTAACCAACTGAGCCACCCAGGCGCCCCACTGGTCCTCCCTTTTATGGAGCAACATATTTTGGCCCCATCCTTATGAGCCTGAGAATTCTGTGCATGGACATATTGGTAGATGACAGTTCTTATACAAAAGTTATTCCCATTGTTTTCAGACTAGGACAGAACAAATATTCCTTACCAAGCCAAAACAAGAAAGGCAAAATATAGCTCTGGGGGAAATTCATAGTGGTATCACTTGGAAGTCGGAGAGAGTATGTCTACAAAGAGCTATTAGATGAGGAATATAAAAGTACATGAAAACTGGAAAACTAGATAACATAAACATGAATCTAGTAAATCTATTATTTTTCATTTACCTTGATATGCTTATGTAAAAACGCAGCTTTATTTTTTCCCCTTCAATATAGAACATAAAGCTTATCAAGTTAAAGATCCATGTTTATCATAAGAAAAATATTAGGTTTACAGGTCTTTCTACACTTAACAGACATAGTACATACCATTAATTGTAGTCTACAGTGGTCCTTCGAATGGCCCATAAGTACTTAATTCTGAATTCAAATTCAGAATTTGATTTGACCTAAGTTATTAATGATAATTATTGGTGATAGTAAGCCCCAGATTATTGATGATAATGAACAAATCTAGTCCTTAAAATCCAACCTAGATTGTTCTATTAAATGTTGTAGATTTTAGCTTTCGAGTTAAGCAGCATTTCTTGAAAAACGTTCTATTCTTCCTCTCTTTAATAGTACCTCAATACAGATTAACATCAACCAATTTTTTGAACCTATAAATTTTGTTCATATTATATATTTGCCAAGATTCTTGTGGAATTGGAAAATCTCATTTACATAGTGGGAATTAAAGAGTTCATATGTGCGTTGATGTGAGAATTTGAGTTATAGAATAGAGTTATATCCAAGTTTTAGCATGGTATTTCTGAAAAGTGACCTCAACCCTTTATGAAATGTACCATTTTGATGGTAAGCTCATGATTAAAAATTATAAAAATAGTCTTAGTGTGTTTTCCTGTGTGTTAAATACTAATAAGAAAAGAACCAACTTTCATACTACTCATCATAAATGTAACAATCTCTTATGTGAAACCAACACAGTGCCTGCACTATAATAGACAATGGAGACAAAAAATAAATATCTGAATTTGCAACATATACTGAAATTCTTAAAAATTAGGCTAACATAATCTCATGAAAGCATGTAGTTGATTGCAAATACCACTTAGGTCAAAAATGTGTGTGTGTGTGTGTGTGTGTGTTTAACCCAATAGTGTTCTTCAGTCTGTAACTTTATATATTAGAATTGAGGTCTTGATTCTTATATCTTAAAGCTTATGTACATATTTTAAAGAAAATATATTTGAAAATCCTCTTCAGTGCATGTCCCCCCACATTCACATAAAGGGCATTTAAGATGAAAATTCTGGGGCGCCTGGGTGGCTCAGTTGGTTAAGCGACTGCCTTCGGCTTAGGTCATGATCCTGGAGTCCCTGGATCAAGTCCTGCATCGGGCTCCCTGCTCGGCAGGGAGCCTGCTTCTGCCTCTAACCCTCCCCCCTCTCATGTGCTCTCTCTCTCTCATTCTCTCTGTCTCAAATAAATAAATAAAATCTTAAAAAAAAAAAAGATGAAAATTCTGCATTAGCTAAGATGCGTAGATATAAACACATTGTATCAACACTCCATTCAGTAATACAATTCTTTATTTAAATATCCTATAATACAACAGACAGATCACTAAGAAACATTTTATTAATAGAATGTTAAAATAAAAGATAGGTAGAGAGAAAAGGTCATAAGACAGTAAAGCTTAGAAGTAAGGGGAAGGAAGAAAAACAATAGTAGAAGTCAGGGAAGAAAAATATATTTTCAAGTGTCAAATATTCAAGTAATGTTGCAAAACACTGCATATCTGGCATTTGGAATTGATATTAAAAAGTAAAAACCAAGAGCATATGTTAATTTTCAGGAATTATTTTTTCCTAAGAACTAATTGTTAAGTGCAGGTTTCATGCTTTAAAAACACTATGTGCATATAATGTATCAGGAGAAAGCACAATCATATTGGAAGCTCACATTGCAAGAGAGTTGAAATCTCTAAGATAGATACATTTTGTGCTTATATTATAATTTTATGACTCTTTTTAATTAAGGAAGGCTTGGTCATTTGTGGTTCTGATTTTTTTCCCTGGCCTTGCTTTATTTTGATCCCCCAAAATTAAGAGTGAAAATTATTTAGCATAAAGTAGTGAATAGTGGCTTTTCAAAATAAGCACGTTCCTAATTCACAGCAAACCTTCTTAAAATTGATGCAAAAAGAGAAATTAACAAGGCATACACTGTTATTATCTTTAGAGTATTTATATTTCTAATGTACTACAAATACATTAGAATAATTATAATTTGAAAAGGAGCTTGTAAAATTTGATGACACCACAGGAGTCTAAAAATAGAGAACGAAAAAGCAATATGATTAAAAGGTAAATCTTTCATACAAGTATGAATACACACTCACAGGGCAACAACACAATGAGCTTCATAATTTCTGTGTATTACATTTTAATATGTTCATGTAAATTACCTAAATTAAAATCCCTAAGTACATGTTGGTCATTCAGCTTTAAAGATATTTTCCTTGTTCATATTTACTTAATATTTTAGTCATCTTTCCCATGACAATTTACAACTAAAAATCCATCTAATGACTTTTTGCATGCGTTACATTTTATTGTTGCTTTACAATTACTTTAAGTATCCTGAACAGTAATTATATGTATGAGTGTATGTGAGGATATTGTAATATTGCTTATATAAAAATAAATGACTACTTTAACAGACCCATTCAGTACTCTCTTAATTTCATTCTGGGTAGGTAAAATTTATTTTTTTGACTTATCTTAACTTCATCCTTTGTCTTAGTCACTCATCTTCTTTGTACACCTCCCAAACTAATTACCCTAAGGTACCATTTTCACAGTCTTAGTAACCAGATGCCAATTTATCCCACCTAAGGGGAAGGTTCTTAAGATCTTGAATCCTATCACAATATCACTATAATATAGAAATTTATGAAGTTTTAAAATTCTGTAGAATCACAGGATGACAGATATATAAGGAAATTTAGAGATAATTTAGTACAATAAAGTCCTCAAATTTTACAAATGATGAGTGTGATGTAGCAGTTTAAATAACTTGATCTTGGTCACACAGCTAATTTAGGACAGAACAAAACCTAGAATCTCTTAGGAGTGTTCAGTCCTCCCAGTTCTATTTCTTTCTTTCTTTCTTTTTTTTTCCTCCTTTCTCTCTCCCCCCAACCCCTCTGGACACAGTGAGAAAATGGTTTCTTTCTTTCTTTCTTTTTTAATTTGAAACATTTGAAACATATTTGCTTTCCAGTTTTATCCCCCTAGGCTTTTGAATAATATTATGCCTGCCTTAATTTAATTCATAGCCCCAAACAATATAATCACTGAAGTGAACTGAAAAATAGTGTCTATTAAACAGCATACGACACAGGTTTTAGTGGAATTTTATAAGAATTTTTATAATGCACTCTATATATTTTCACAGTGAACTTTTAAATCTTCCCTGCCATTTTGGCATATTAGCATGAAGCAGACCAAAATATGCCATGTGACATTTCTAAAAGAAGCATGACATGTGTGCTTTGATCAGCCTAAGTACAGGATATTCAGTTGGCTTCACTGTAATTGTAATTGTAGAATGCCCATCTGCCCCTAAATGTCATCTTTTATGCCCTACCATGGTGTCTGAAACCATTATAAAATCACTTTGGGAACTGAAGCAGTTTGGGAATGTGCGTGTGTATATGTAATGAGCAGTGCAAAAAGGCATTGCACTAATCATTTATATATTTATATAGAATCAATAGCTGTCAGAAAATAAATATTGCAGATTACCTGGAATGCAGGCATTATGATCTAGATATGTTGGGGGATATTCCCAGGGAACTGAATATTTAGGAAAGGAATTGACAAATTCTTTAATAAAGCTGGAAAGGAAAGTTTATGTGGATGCAAAGGAGAAAAAACTTCCCCCAGAAGCAAAATTACCATGTTTTTTCTCAATTTTGCTAACTAACTTTCAAGAAAGTATTTGGTATGCCTACAAAATAAATGTGCTTCTTCAAATAATTTCTTAAATACTGCAGAAAATCAAATTTATTAATTATGTTTCTTGATAGGAAAATAAACAAGTGTACTAATTTCATCAAAGTCCCTTAAAACACTCATGAGCAGATACAATACAGAACTATATTTGACTCTGGGACTATTAGGATGTATGTATTTTGATGGAAAACAATGTATTGATTGCTATGACATTTCTTGAATAAATAACTTTATGAAAATATTTTTAATCAACTTAAGAAAATTTGGGCTTAATTTTATTTGCCCATTTCTTTGTACAAGTAAGTCCTGATGGCTGTAGGTGGGACATGTGGACAGGATGTGAATAATGACCTTTCTAGATGATTGATTGCTTCAGTTCACTAAAAGTGTTTGTTTACAAGTTGAAGCAGTCAGGAATCTGGCATGGCAGCCCCCCTTTTTCTTGCTGTCAAGGCCCTCAGAGCCTCACTAGTACAAGAAACATCACATATACTGAGGGGATTGCTAAAGGCTATGAAATGCTTCCAGCATACCCCATCTTTCATAGAACAATTGATATATTAGACATAATAAATATTACATAACCTTCAGAATTTTGGCAGTGGAAGTTGAAGCTGAGAACTTTCACTTTTTTTCATTATTAAATGATTTTTTTTAACCCTGGAATCTCCAACTTCACAGAGCTTGACGGTGTATTTAAATCATAAGAATGAAGAGGGAAGATTCCGTAGATTTTATAAGAACACCTGAATTCTTGATATATACTATACAGCATTCACATAAAAAATAAAAAAATTCTGTTTACGAATGACGATAAGCATTGCCAGCTTTCACATCTTCTCCCAGCGCTCAGAGCAATTTTTTTTTTTTTTTTCCCTCCAGGACAAGTTTCTGCTGCAGCGACTCCCTCTAGCAGCTCCACGAACCGAGAAAAGGGAACGGAACACCACCCATCCTTTCCAGTAAACAAATGGTAGGGAGCCGGAGGAAAGTTTGGCCAGGAAGATCAAAAGGAGCGGGGATTTTTTTTGGAGTGGTTGGATGAACACATTCTATTCCCCAGTCCCTTCTCCACCCGCCTCCCCAGCCTCTCAGTGCTCCACTGCCCCCACCCTCCGCCCCTTCTTTCTGCCAGAGCTGTGCCAGCAGCGATCTTTAGAGCGCACAGAAACGGCAGTCCCAGCGAAGGAAAAGGCTCAGGCCACGTCAAAAGCATTTAGTTTCTTCAGGACCGGCTGCGCACGGATTGTGAAGTCCGGGGAAGCCCACGTTGGTCAATAGCCTGGATTTGGTCGCCTCGATTGCCTCAGCTGACCCTAGCAGAAGCCCAGTCAAAGGGGCGGCCCCGCACCTCTCAGGGAGTTGATATGCAAAATAGTTACGTCAGATGATGGGCGGGGCACGCTCGGGTTGAGTGGCAGCAGCTTTTGCTGTGGGAGGAGGCGCGAGAATCAGCCTGGTTCAGTGACTGAGACAAACTGGAGGTGAGAGGAGCTGGTACTGTCCACTGTGCTGTCGGTGCTGAACCTGGGACGCGAGCGGACGGGTTGCTCTAGCACCTCGAGGCAACGCCCTCTTGCACTCTCTGTGCCCTGCGGGACCCGCTTCACCAGCAGGACCATATCAACTTGACAAAGGAGTGTGGTATCGGACGTGGGAGAGAGTCCTCTGTTTGCCACCTGGGCGCCCATTCAAGCGTGACTTTGGAGATTTCTATAGTTTTAAACCAAACTATTTTCCTCTTTTCCCAGCTGAAACGATCTTTTAGGTTTTTAACTATTACTATTATTGTGATTTATATATCCACACCGTTTAGGAATCTTTCTGGGAGACTTTTTTGACTCTTAAAATAAGGTAAGAAAAATAATATTATAAATTATTACAAATGGGGGAGGAATGCAGAGTGCCATACAAAAATTTAAAAGCTAGTTGTGATTTTTATAATTTGAAACAGGACTTTTGGCAATGATTGCAATGATTATTTTAATAATTACTACTATTGTTATTATTACAAGAACACCAATTGGTGATTACGCACTGAATTCTAGAGGGGAAGTTGAGGGTTTTGTGTGTGTGTGTTATGTGTGAAGTTAATGTCATCAGGTTATATCCAGCTTTATAAATATAAATATTTGTAGAGCAACACTTCCAGCATAGCTCAAGAAACAAGAACCATTCAATGCAAGCCCCCAAATATGTTAGTAAATTACATTAAATAAATCAACCAACAAGTTGTTTAAAACAAATGCAATCCTAAAAAAATATTTGAGTGGACTAATCTCTGATTAATCAATATTACCTCTGATATCTATAACATAGACTGCAAAGTGCAGAGCTCTCTCAACATTTTTGGAGGGGAGGTGGTAGGGATAAGAGCATTTATACCATGTTGGGTTCATTTAGATGTGTTGTTATGCAGTAGATCCAAATAAAACTTGTGAAACTCAGTCTCTGAGAATTCTACACCCCAAGGTCATGTGTATTTCCAAGTTGGGGGCTGTTTGTTCTGTTATTGACTAGCAAATGTCATCCCCTCCCCACCCCCTCAGGTTAGAGGTGGATGTGAATGGGAAGCTCTGATTTAATAATACAGTATTAGCTTGTATTATAGTCGCTACTGCTGTTGGTAATTGAATGGAACTGGGAAGCGTGGGCTGAGAAAATGTCTCGCTATTTCAGCAATGTTTAACCTCTTGCATGTTTAACAGAGCTTCTCTCTACTTAGGAGATTTTCTTTTGGATCTATGTTCCTTTTGTCAGTTGGCACTGTGTTTTGAGTGTGTATGAAGAAAGAATTAAGTACAAAAAACCCCACTGAACAGTACTTCTCATAGTGAACAATTATTAAATGATAAAAGTTAACTGGTGCTCTGTGTATTTCTTATTCCTATTCATGACTTTTTTTGACAGGCATGATGTTTGTCTGATAAATAGAATTATTAATTTTCATTTATGTCATTTAGTGACATTAGATTAAGGATAAATGATGGCTGGAAAAATATTGAGGGGAGGGTTTACATTCCAGGGGGAGAGTTTAGGTTGCAACTAGACATCCTACCTTTATAGGAACATGTAAAATATAAGCTGTTTCAGACTTAATAAGTATCATTCAACTGACTAGGGCTATGTTTTTCAGCAACTCGAGTACACTAAGTTAAGTTTATGTATTTGTATATTTTAAATTATAAAAATTTCTGCTCTAGTTGCATTACACTTAACAAGTATGAACTTTAGCTTTAAAGTTTATGATTTAAAATAATTCCTCTGCATAGAGATTTTTCATTTTACTTACAGCACAGTCCTACATGACAGTGATTGTTACAAGAAATGAATATTATTGCAAACACTAGAGGCTAAATGTAAATCCCCTTAAGTTGTTCCCATGTTTTACCCTAAGCAGATTGTTCTTTGTAGGATTCCTGTCAGTCATGTGATCTTACATTAAATATTGATACAAAATTTTTAACCAACTGAGCCACCCAGGCGCCCTAAATATTGATACAAAATTTTTAAAGACTGAATGGGTAGAGAAGCAAAGGAGGATATATGAAACACTGGGCCATGAAACTCTTACAAATAGCCTCCTATAAATTAATTTAGAATAATTATTTTCTTCTATACATTTTGAAATTTTCTTTTTGTAAAACTAATTATATGGGTGGGGCACCTGGGTGGCTCAGTCATTAAAGGTCTGCCTTCAGGTCAGGTCATGATCCCAGGGTCCTGGGTTCGAGCCCTGCATCGGGCTCTCTGCTCCGCAGGAAGCCTGCTTTTCCCGCTCCTACTCCCCCTGCTTGTGTTCCCTCTCTCGCTGTGTCTCTCTCTGTCAAATAAACAAATAAAATCTTTAAAAAAAATAAAATAAAATAAAACTAATTATATGGGTATAAGCACTCAGACTATGGAATTTCAAACAGAATTATGGCTTCTTTTAATTTTAGTTTTCTTTTCTTTATTGCAACATCAATATATATTTTAATTTTATAACTTACTGGAAAGGCAAGAACAGAAGTAAACACTATGCTCATCTAAATGTATTTCAGTATCTCACTGACTTCTGTTTTCATAAAGTTTTCCAAGATGTATATCTTCGTTTGAGTATAAACAGTTCCCCTGAACTACCAGTATCTGAAATTCTTTCAGATTAAGTTTAGTGTTGTCACAGTGAGATGGTTAAACACTAAAATCAAAGTATGTTATTGGCAATCGTGAAACTAGTAAGGTAGATTCAATGAGATTGCAAATTTAAAATATTAGAAACATTTTTCCTGATTTTTTTTACATATTAGCTTTTATATCTTAGTTCTGAGGTAAGGTAAAATTAGATAATTAGATGACCATGATAAGCCTGAAATTAGCACATAGGGGATACTATTTGGATACAGAATATGATTTGTACTGTAAACAAATAAAATTGCCAACTTTGAAGACACCTATTAAAGATATTCAAATGTGGTGACCCTTCAAATTTTTTTGCTGCACAAAAAAATGACCATATTTTGGAGTTACAACTTGTCCATGTGAAATTCAAAGGAATATTCAATACCACAACAATAGATAGTCTGCTAAAGCATGAATTCATTTCACTGCATAGGTACTACAAGATATATATGCAGCACTTTTTACTTCAAGATGATGTTATACCAAGTGTATAGAAAAATTATTGAAATAATGTAATTATATGTCACATGACATGCTCAAGTTGCTTTTCTTAATTGTGTCTCAGTTTCTTAAAGCACATTGATCTAGTCAAAACTTTAAAAATGATATTCCTGGATAGATGTCTTTTTTTCTTATAGATAGATGAATAACTATGCATGCTAGGTGATATTTAAGATAAAGATGAAACAATTGGGCTTTCTATTATCAAGGCTATACATTGCTTTTTAAAAAAATCTACTTACTAACATGTACAATAGAGAATTAAAGAAAGTAATAATAAACTGGAAATATGCTAAAAATTTTTAGTGAATTGACTTTTTAAAAGCAACTTTTAAAATTATACTTAAGAGATTATGCAAGTTATAGTTTATTGAGAATTTTCTTTGAATAATAGCCATTTTTCATGCTTGATTCTCATTTATCAATGAGACCAAAACACCTTCAATAATATGTTTCTATTAGTTCTGCCCCAAATCCCCATATTAACTCACATATTACTTAATGTATGATAAAGTTCTAAAGACTCTTGTGAACTAATAGGCCAGAAAAAGTATTTCCTGTTGTTAGCGTTATTGTAACAGCCATGTGACCAATTATCTTACCAAACAGACATAATCACCTTCTGCTTCAACACCTCCAGTGTCCTTTGGGTATAGTCTAGTTAAGGTGAACTGTAGGGTCCCTTGTGGAAAATCCTAATTTTCCCATTAAATTGGTCACCACACCACACAAAACAATCGGTCCCTTTGTGCTTTAATCACCTTAGTACTGAGGAAGTTAATATTATTAAAATAGATGAGATAGTATTTTTGACAAACTCAGAATTCCAATGAGTCTTAATATGTTTTTTTTTAAGTTTTTTTTTAATATGGGTTTTTTTAAAGAGAAAGAATTAAACAATAGTAAAGTACATGATATAATGATGTGTGTGTACATCGTGTGTGTGTGTGTGTCTGTATACATATATATTTCTTGGTATATTATACTCTACCATAAACATGCAGTGGGAATGATCTTGAACATGCAAGTTCAAGAAATGCTACTTAATACAAAAATAATTTACATAACAAGCTATAATACAGTATAAATTTTAGTGGCAAATGTGTCTTTTTGTTATTGTTATTTTTATTTAGGCTGTTATGCTTAAGCACACACCAACTTTTTGCCATGAAAATGTCATTCATAAGCTCTCATGCTGTGATTGGCAAGGGAAGGGACAATTGGAAATGAAAATTTGCCGGGAATAAGCAGCAGAATGGATTTGTACATAATTAAGAGTTTATAGTACCATGTTGATTCTGAAAAAATGAGTGCTGATAAAGGATTTAAAAGTTTCTATCTCTAAAAGAGATACGTCAGTTTTACTTCATATACATTTTTGGTTTATAAGCCATGCACTTCTAAGGGATATAGCCTGGATATCCCTATACCTAAGCTATTTTGATTCTTTGTAGATCAGTGTTTTCATGCATAGATGTGGTAAAATGTGGGAAGAAGAGCAGCTTAACTCTGAACTTTCTTGCTTTAAAACCAAGTGATTAATATTAATTTAACGTGGCTTTTGGTATCAAATTATGTAAATCTCTAAAGCAAAGTAGTTGCTTAGTGAGTTCATTTGCATGTCAATACAGAGAATATTATTCCAACTCACAACTGGTTCATAGCACTGCTAGCAATTCTAAAACACAATGCAAAAATTTGAAAATACTTTTCTAGTTCAGTTTTATTTAAATATATCCATTGTAATTGACAGTTAAGAGAAACTTACTTTAGTGATGTATTTTTTCTGTGTAAGTAGCACTAAGGTAGCAATTAAGACATACATACATACATACAGTAGCAATTAAAACATGTAAGCCTGAACCATGTTCCCCAAAGATGATGATGAAATGGAAATAATTTGCCTTTCGTGATCAGACCACTTCCACAAAACACATTAGGTAGTGTTCTAATGACCATCAAGGCTTTATTTATTATAATTTCTAAAACCCTCAAAGTAAAGATTTTTTACTAATGTGAAGTGGCAAATGCCCCCATGTACTCTGTAGATATGTTCCCCTTTTTCTCAAAACTACAGTAATTGCTGTGATCCTGACATCAACCAGACTGACCTGCCTCATTAAGATTAAGGAGGGGGTCCCATTCATCTTTCCAAAGAAGGAAAAAGAATGATTTGCTGCTAGTAAACACATTTGCTGTCTCACAGTAAATTACCTATTGATACTTGAGCATAAAATTTTTGAGCCTGGAGCCTTGCTTATACAAGAAGAAGACAGAAAGAGATACCATTCAAAGTGTTAATACATGTACATATATTTTATTCATATATATGTACATACATATTTTACTCATATTAGGCCATTTTATTTACATGAAGTCTAACCTTTGTATAACTGTGAAAAATTCATGTTGTCCTCATTTGAGATATGAGAAAGTAGACACTCAGATCAAAGTTGTATACCTCTCCAGCCTGTGATCACACAACTAGGAATAGGTGGATTAGACAGTCATACCCAACTCACCCCTCTTGCAGCTACATTGTGCACTTCCAGCACCTCTGTTTAGGTCAAATATTTGACTGGGTGTGTCTTATTTAAAACTATGCATTTTCTGTGAGATTTTCTTTACTAAATTCAAATCCTCCTTTACCCTCTTTCCCCAAGTCTTTCCCTTAATTATTAAGTTATATGGAAATGATTTTATGGCATTTATTCTTTAGCATTCACACTTTAGAATGCACAATACCAAAGGTTTTAAGAGGTTTTTCCTTTGTATTTAATATTAGAAAGAAGCTACATTATTTGATCTCATAGACCATTAATAACAGTAGGAACACACAATATTTCCCTTTCTATGTTAAATAGAATAAGAACAGTAGAATAAAGTAGTTAATGTGTCCTAAGAGTTCTAGGTTCCCCTCCCCACAAAAAAGTCCTACTGAGTATCAAATACAAATACATCTTGAACTTCAGCCCAGTTCAAGGAATTACCACTTGTGTTATCAACTGCTAGTCCTATTTAAACCTTCAGACTAGTTAGCTACTAATATTTCAAATGGTCTGTGAGATGAAATAAAGTAATCAAAATAAAATTAGTAGTTTTGAAGCACAATACAAAAAGAGGTAGTCTAAAGTGGGCTCTTGAACACTTGGGAAACATTAAATACTTCATTTATTGTTTTTTATTCTATTTGAGGTACAGAGGGAAATACTGACCACTAGTTGATGCTCTTTGTTTTCATATAGAATTAAGCTCACTGAGTAGAAGAGGTGAGTACTGCTGGCAGTAATTATAACACACTTCCCAGGTGAGCCACAGAGTTGCATCAGATTCCCTAGTGAATCCTCATTATCCAAGTTTTGGGCTGTCCTTATTAAATGGATCTCAAAGGAGATAGAAAAGTTTGGTTTATAGAGGAAGTTAACTTAAACGTGAAAGATGATAGGGCTTTTATTATTAAATATTTTGCATATTGGTTAGCAATATCAGTGTTTTACTTTTGAAATGAAGCCTGGTATAAAAATTTTTAATCTTGACATTTCTGCACCATTTTGTATACTATTCATTTGACTCACTGTTCCTCATTCTCTGTGGAGCCCTGCAGGAAGTCTGTTCACTCCAACAGCTACAATTATTCTCTCTTCACAGATATATTCCAAATATATAACTGTGGCCCAGATTTAACTCCATTAATGTATTTACAAAGGTTTGCTGGACATTTTAACTCTGATTTCATGGTGACAGCTCAAACTCCATGGGCTCATCATCTCATCCCTAACAGGGACCCCCATCTTAATTTTTTTTTGCCTGTTGGTTAATGACACACTTTTCTATTCACCTAGGTCTGAAAAATTCATAGATGTTTTAAACTTACATCATTTCTACTATACTCTATGCAGTGACTCCCCAAGTTTTGACATTCTTCCCTTTGTAATACAGCTTTATCTAATTCCTATTTTCTATTGCCTCATCTTATCACTTTTGCCTTGACCCACACTATCCCATTTCAGTCGGGATTATTTTGACACTCTTTGCATTGATCTCCCTGATTCTTGTTTCTTCCTGCAGTGATAATAACTAATGACATTAATAGCAAGTAAATTTTTTTGGTAATTCATAGTATGTCATACAATATGTTAAGTATTTTCAAGCATCATTACATTCTATATGCACAACACCTTAGAGGTAGATAATGAAAGACCAAAGCTTAAAGAGTTACATTGCCTACAGAATTGGGACTCAGACCAAGCTCTGTCTGCAACCAGCTACATGATCATCATCATTATGCTCTGATGATACAGACATCATACCTCTTCTAGATTCCTCTCAGTTAAAGTAAGCTTTTAAATGTCACTGTGTTCTTTAGAAATCATCAGTGGATCTCTAATTTTTACTATATTAAGTTGAAATTCTCTACTTGTTGTTGTTATTGGTTCTATAGCTTGCAAGTAATCAATCTGATTTTCAATTTTCTCATGTGTGTGATGCACATACGTAGAACAGAGATGGATCAAAATATAAAGTATGATTTCTTCCCTCTATATGAAACCAATGTCCTGTCTGGACTGTTGCATGTTCAAGAATCTCCACCTACATCTCACTCCTCTATTTCCAGCCAAGTTTTTTCAGAAGAGCACATTGTGATCATATGTGCTTTTCAGAGGCTCCAGTTTTTGTTGCAATTAATGTCATGTCACTGTCACCCTGGATATCATCAAGATATGTATTTTTTTCACATGTATGTATTTGTTTTCTATTGTTGTATAAAATAGAAAACCTCAGTGATTTGAACATTTATTATCTCATAGTTTCCATGAGTCACAAGTCTGGGTACAGACTAGCTGGGTCCTCTGCTCAGAATCTCACATCAAGGTTTCAGCCAGGACTGGGCTCTTATTTGAGACCCAGCTTCCTCCTGCAAGATCTCTTGCTGTTGGCAAGACTTTTTTCTTTTTCTTTCTTTCTTTCTTTCTTTCTTTCTTTCTTTCTTTCTTTCTTT